>NC_068355.1:45502602-45567602 GCF_020536995.1 Dreissena polymorpha | reverse complement strand
CTTGTACATTAAGGTAAGTTTTGTTGTTTTTTCATATAATCAAAATTTCAGTTTTTAACAAGTGATAGCCTATGACACAGTATACTAAATAAACTTTTATTTGAAATGATTCCATTGCCTTTACTGTTTCCACTTTCCGAGAACACTTCGACACAAAATTCTGAAATGCATTGCAAACGCTGTTTGTTTATGTGGTGTTGATGATTTTCTTTCAACAATATTGGTTTAACGACTGAATTAGTATGATTTTACACTTCATTTTAATATATTTAATAAGATTCATGACAAAAATAGCGGTGCAAATTGAAAAATATCTTATTTTTTTGTTTTGTTTTGTTTTGCAAACGCAGGTTGGTATTTCTTGAGCAATAGGAAATGGCAAACGCAGGTTGCGAGAATATTCAAAGGATAATGAAACGCACACTGTACACATTTTTGAAAGTCTTCTAAAATATGATATGGTTACAAATACGAAAATATTAACTATTCAACACAATATATGACTACGGAACTTCAATTGAGGACATTTAAACAGAGCGGAAATATGCTTATCAACACATTAAGTACTGTTACAAGTATATTGAACCACAACGTGCGTTGCCTCCTTTAAGCGGACCTCGAATGACGCTAAACGCGCCAAAACTCACGAAAATCCCGTGCATTAGTAAACACGCATGTTTATTGAACTGTGACGAAAAGAATAGCAGATAGTGTGTCACATCCAATCACTTGCGTTTCATATCTCTTTTGGTGTAGTCTTTAAAACTTTATAAAAACATTTTAGAAATATATTTTAACAAAAAGTAATTCTTTCATTACAGAAACATGACGCTCGTGTGTGAAATCTGTGGAAAGACATTTAAATCGAAGTGGGGGTTAAAGCTTCATGATAAGCGCCACAGAGGGACTGGACGATTCGCCTGTTGTGGAAAAACATTTTACACAAAACAGGCGTTCAACAGACACAGGTTTGTATTTTTTTTGTTTTTAGTACAATGCTAGGTTCTGTCGGTTTAAAAATCAAGATACAATTCAACATAGGTCATTGCATTCTGAGCGAAAGTATGTTTTTATAACCTAGTTGCAAAGCACTATTTAAAATGTTTTGAATGGTGTTTTCGAAAAAAGCCGGCTTTAAAACACTTAACACATTATTACTAGTGTGGTGCATATTGGTGTGCTCATTATAGTATTTAGTTTTTAACGACCATAATTGTCCAGATAAATTTCAATGCAAATTGTCACTGAACAATTGGAATTTACACCGTATAAATCCAGAATGTACGCGTTCCGATACTTCACGTATGTAATTGGACCCTTAAACATATTATTTAATGCGTATTTTGGATTTTGAAATGCGTAAATACGCGTTAACGCGCCTTATCTGGAGCGCTTCTGACGACCATCATTTTGTTAAGTTCCACATTGTTATGGATAATATTCTGTGTGTATTTTTCTGTATTGAATAATAATTCAACAGTTCCATTTGTTTTTGTTATATAGATGCAGCATTCATGGTGTTGAAAAGCCGTTCCCCTGTGAACAATGCGGCAAAAAGTTTTCAACCAAAGATGACCTGAATCGTCACGTCCGGAGGGAGGTTGCTGCAAAGCAATTTACCTGCTCAATTTGCAATGCAACGCTCCGGGAGAAAATTGACCTTCAGGCCCACCTTGCCACCCACAATGGAGAGAAAAACTTTGCTTGTGATATGTGTGAAAAGAGGTACAGGCACCGCAGTAGTCTATCAAAGCACAGATCTGCAAAGCACCGGGCCTAGTCATCTGTTGCATGACGATGATAAGACCAAGAATTATTTTTAATTCTTACCAATGTGCCGTGGTTATTTTCTTAATTATTGAAAATACAGACTGTCATACAATAATATATAGTATTACGCGTGTTTTTGCGTCTTAAACATTGTGTTTCATATCGTTTATCTTGTGTTGTTTTGTTTGATATTCCTGTTTTTAATAAGATTATTGTTGTAATATTTATCATTCTAATTTAAAATGATTATGATAATGGTTGATCTCATACAAATTATTGTGTACATTATTGCTCATCTGTGATTACTGTTGATCTCAGCCCATAAATTGTGATTTATATTGATTATCTGTGATTATTGTTGATCTTATCAAAATAATTGTAATTTATGTTGATTATCTGTGAATTTTTTATCTTAACCTATTAATAGTGATTTATATTATCTGTGATTATTGTTGATCTTATCAAAATCATTGTGATTTATGTTGATTATCTGTGATTATTGTTGATCTCAACCGATTAATTGTGATTTATATAACCAGTGATTATTGTTGATCTTTTCAAAATCATTGTAATTTATGTTGATTATCTGTGATTATTGTTGATCTTTTCGAAATCATTGTAATTTATGTTGATTATCTGTGATTATTGTTGATCTTTTCAAAATCATTGTAATCTATGTTGATTATCTGTGATTATTGTTGATCTTTTCAAAATCATTGTAATTAATGTTGATTATCTGTGATTATTGTTGATCTTTTCAAAATCATTGTATTTTATGTTGATTATCTGTGATTATTGTTGATCTCACCATATCCGCTGGAATATACATTTGAGCCGCGCTCTGTGAAAAGGGGGTTTAATGCATGTGCGTAAAGTGCAGTCCACATAGGCTAATCAGGGACGGCACTTTCCGCTTTTATGATATGTTTTGTTAAAAGAAAGTCTCTTCTGAGCAAAAATCGAGTTTATCGGAAAGGTTTGTCCCTAATTAGCCTGTACGGAATGCACAGGCTAATATGTGACGACACCTTACGCACATGCATTAAACCCCCTTTTCACAGAGCGAGACTCATTTGTAATCTGCGATTTTTGTTTATCTATTTCGAATCAATATGATTAAAATATATTTTTGGTGAGTTAGCTTTTTGTCTCATTGGAATCATTGTGCGAATTGTCAACAATTACATGTAAATCTGTAATTCCTTCTCAAGTTGCACATAGGCCAGTTTAATGTTTTGCGTATAAGCTATTATTGCGATACGGGATATTCTTTGCAGCAATAAAACAATTAATCTGCATATGTTTGGTTCGTTTTGTTGTTAAAGACACTGATCTTGTTTGCGTTCAACCGCTGGGTTTTTCAATGTTTTTCACAGTATAGTTAGACTTATCTCGGTGAAGTGTACTTTGTCATGGATGTAGTATGCCTTCAGCTTTATTTTAAGTATTATCTCCAACAATCATATTGTAAGATTGTCAGGATTCTCACGTTACACATAAAGACATTATATTGTATGACCAATATGAAGACACTAGTGATTTGCAAGGCGCCCATGTAAAGGTCAATAGTTATTATTATATTTAAAGTTTCGGATCAAAAGATAATGGTATACACCTAAAATGAAAACTATGTCTTGCAGAATAAGAGGAATCGATTGTTTTATTTGCTTCATGATACCTCTCTCCTTATAGGTCCACATTATTTATCATTATGCAACTAAAAGAAAGATACCTTTTTTTTAATTAACAAGATACAAGATACATGGCATTTTTTAGAAACTGTAATTTTAAAACTTGAAACAAATAACAGCAAACAAAATAAAGTTAGATCCAATATGTCTGTTGTTGTTTCAAATCCCCCAAAAAGGTTGAATATACCGGTAGGCCTCGTTAAATGAAGCATCCCACAGCGTCAATATAGGCAGCATATTATACGGCCCCAATATTGGTAGCTCCTCAATGCATAAACATAGAAAGAGCAACACAAAATCAAATTCAGTAGCATTACACGGAATCAATATAGGTAACGTTGGTTAACGAATATCAAAAATGACAGCTGTCTTTTAAAGAACTACAAACTGTCGTATGATATTATGATTTCCTTTTACGGGTCAATGTCAATTCCCATTTTTGATGTTAGAAGCATTTTGCTGTCATTTCGTCTTGCCCTCTCCCATCGGACACCCAACGTTCCCTTCTGGAGAGCGTTTCTGCTTGTTGACACGGTGTCAAATTTTCGTTTAGGTTCCTTCCGTTTTGGAATGTCAAATTCGTGGTCCCTGAAACATGATATTTGTTATCGAAAACTATTTATTTTACAACATTTACCATCTTATTTACTGAGAGCGAGTTTTTCAGCTTGACATCATCCGAAGCAAAGACAATAAAATGTAATCACATTTTATGTCGAATCATGAATTATTAACAGTACTGAGTATCATTTTCAGGCAATTATGACCCCTGTACTCGTCGACGGTTCGAACCCGTGTCCTAGACTCTTAGTGAATACATGAAATTGATCTTCTTCAACTTGGCAATTAACCTTTTTGACGACAGATGCAAATTAATCCTGTTGAATATT
This sequence comes from Dreissena polymorpha, assembly GCF_020536995.1. Lineage (NCBI taxonomy): Eukaryota > Metazoa > Mollusca > Bivalvia > Myida > Dreissenidae > Dreissena > Dreissena polymorpha. The sequence continues at coordinate 45,563,251 of NC_068355.1, read as the reverse complement.
ACGTATTGATAAGTTTATATAACGAATTTCACATTTTAGGAAACATCTGCATTAGACACATATAATCCTCTTCATTACAATGCATTTTCTGAGCACGTGCCTCAGTGTACAAAGCATACCTTTAAAATAAAATAAATGTTGACTGTCTCCTGGCAATTAAATAATGATTCATTTTAAAAAGACTTTTGTTGTAGACATCTCTAAACCTAAAACATTTTTAAATAATTTTAAATCACAGGATCTTGGCTTACTTTAATCTTATTTTTCGAATGATGTCATTCTGCTGTTGCGTATTGCATCCGTCACTGTTGGTCGGCTGTGCAGTGCTGCTCTCAGTTGATCCAGTCAAGCCATACACATGGGAGCGACTAGTACGGTAAAAAAACTTCCTGAAATCATAAAATTTGATTTAGATTATTTTCTGAAAGCCAATGTGAACACAATCGGTTTGAATTATATCATACCTATATATTTTGGTATGCAATGTAAACGATATTCTTCAAATACCTGATTATTGATTGTAACAATTACCTACTTATTTGGTAAATTATTATATAGAATGGTGGTACGGTAGTCGAGTGGTAACACAATGGTCTACGAATTCAGTGGTCTGGTCCCGGTTCGATCCCTGGCCGGGGCAATCGAAATTTCAAAAATGGCAATAGTATTTCCAACCCAACTAGAGATGTACTGGTAAGAAACCACATACACATACTTATCTAGTCATTAAATGTGTGTCGTGTGTCGCCCTTGATGAAAGAAGGGCAAGAATATAGATGTCACTATCCGGATTCCGTAATCTTAACCAACCTGCGTTTGCCATAATCCAGCTTCAGCAAACTGCGTTTGCTCAACCAACCCGCGTTTGTAAATTTTTGAAATAGCAAGAACTGCCCAAATTAAATATAACAACAACAACTTATATCGCAAATACAATAAATCATCAAAAATTAAGCATCGTGTGCTCTCATTTTTCTAGAAATATGATTTATTCGTGAATGGAAAGTAAAAAAATATAAAATCAAACTGCGTTTGCATCGAAAATCTAAAGTTTGTGTCGAAGTGTTCTTAAAAACTGCAAAGCTTCGAAACAAGTGCAATGCGTCTTAATATGCGAAAAGGTATGAAGCATGTCATAAGCTTTGTATTGTCCAGAAATTTTAACATATTCTCTATAAAAAGATGAAAATTACCTGACGGAGCGGGATTCCTGATGTAATTCAACAACCTGCGTTGACTTTTGTGGTCACGTGACAAAAGTTGTTCATCCCCGGTGTGTACTCCCATCTTTACCCCTAATATATGTTTTTGGTGCATCTGCTGGTTGTTTACCACATACAACTGGGCGTTATCATACATGCAGTTGTTATGACAATTTCTCTTCTGAGTATATTATTAAAGACTTCATCTTCAACAAACATTCAGGTATGCTGTATATACATGTATGTAACAACTTAACTTAAACTTAAAATATGTACATGTTGATGCCAAATAAAGCAAGAACTTCAGATTTATATTTGACAGATCAGTATTGAACTATTGATGCTAGATGCAAACACAATATTAATAGGGGATCCCAGAACCGAACCACTGAGATGGAACACATCATTTTAAATACCAATGGACCAATAGACCCATCAACTTTTTGTCTTTTTTTTATTTTGCAACTCATAATATTTTGATGCAAAGTGCACCCCTTAAAAATTGATATACTTTTCTTTATCCAAAAGCTAATGAGGTGCACCTTAAAGTTTAAATGTACCAACGTTTTAGGTTATGTAATGCAACCCTCAGGTTCTGCACATTCCGGAGGAGGAGGGAAAACCTATCAATTGCATCATAACCAACTTTGGACTTGTAAACCAGAAGAAAAATACGTTAACTCATAATTTTATTCATAAATCTAGAACCAAAAGAAAATCTAACAAAATAATGTATAACATAACAACATTTTAAGAACACATTTTCATTGTGGCTTATTGTGAAAATATTCAGCTGTATGAGATATACATGCATCTAAATATGATGTATCTGTATCAACTGGAAAAAAAGATTTGGTATATCTAATGTGACAGGTTTTGACATTTCTATTTGACCTTTGACCTTTTAAAATGACCCTGACCTTAACATTTTACCCCTCAAAATGTGACTGTAGATTCACAACTCAATGTGCAGCTTGATGAGTTACACATACATATCAAATATCAAGTTGCTACCTGCAATAGTTCACAAGTTATGGCTAATATTAAAGTATTTGACCATTGACCTTTGTGGATGACCTTGACCTATACATTTCATGACTTAATATGTGCAGCTCAATGAGATACATATGTATGCCAAATATTAAGTTGCTATCTACAACGGCTCAAAAACACTATTCACTATTCCATATGTTCTTTATTCATCGATAACTGTAAAAACTGAAATTAACTAATACAACAAATGTATGGTTGTTAAAGAATGAAGGTTCATACTTAAGGGAAAAATATAATCTAGAAAGTTCCCAAAACGTATATATCCAATATTGTAATTAAGAATCAAACATTAATTACGTTCTTTTGATTCTAAAATTGAACAGAGGTTATGACAAAGAAATGGAAATAAATGCGTTTAGTCGTTTACAGTACAACTGACGTTAATATTTGAAGATCACAATAGTAATGTCCATTTTTTGACATAAAACAACAAAACACTTAATTTTATATATTTTGCATTTCAACACAAAGAAAGACGCTATTGGCGCACATTTTACATCGCTAGAAATTTCAGTCAATACCGGTATACATTAGCAGCATATAATACAGCATACTTTTAATACGTTATACATAATAGTTCAACATAAATACCTGTGTTTTCGAAACAAGGTCCTTAAGACGTTTAAAATTGAGTTAATTAATATCAACATTGTTACACATTTAAATGGTGTTATATAACACGTGTAATCATGATCATTAGACGAATTTTGCAAAGCTTTTCAAAGATACCGGGCTAAGGTCACATTATAATTTACAACCAGTATCAACAAAATGTTTCACAGAAGACAGTTCTCGACCTTGGGGTCAACTACAAACTTACAAATAATTAAAGTTAACAAGAGACATTTACACTCCCTCCAAATCATCTATGATTTCCAAAAATAAAAGATTAGGAAAACACACAGCCAAGTTAACATGGGCACAACTATTAATTGCCTTTAAGCAAAAAATGTAAACATACATTTGTGCAAACAATGAATTCTAAATGTTAAAAGGCATTAAATACATCAGATATACAACTTGCATGACCCTTCAAGAAATCAAAACTTCTTCGCATACAGAATGATAATACCAGGTACATACAGTTGCTACTTAATAAAATCTAGAAATATTACCATATTAATGTAAGTCTCATGTAAGCACAGTTACATGTACATGTAAAAAAATACACATGTTCACATCAACAAAAAATTCAAATACAAATTTTCATCTAAATAAGGTAAGACTAAAGTTTATGATAACAAGGATCAAAATTTACATATTCAAACACATAATTTTCAGTCACAGCACATGTTTTACACTCATAAGTATTTAGTTACTGATGCTCAATATGCAGGACTAATTTATGTACACTACGTTCGTGAATTGTCACTGGAGCTGTTCCTCGAATTCTGACCTTCACCCTAATCCTACCTACGAGACCATCCTTATCGGGTGTGACTATAACAACGACAGCAAGAGGCCACTGGTTCCTTGGTAACCCTTTGTCCTTGATCAACACTATATCGTTCACACCAATATTATGGCAAGCCGAATGCCATTTTTGTCTTAATGAAATGGCAGCAATGTACTCTTGTACATCCCGACCGAAACTGTTCAATGAGATACTGTACACGTCTCCATCGTTACTTCAGGAAGAGATCCTCGCGTATGAAGTCTCCGGGTGGTGGTGCAGGAACATCTGATTTTCCGGTAAGTATGTGGTTTGGTGTAAGTGGCTCTAGTGCACTTGGATCATTTATGTCACATACAGTCAACAGACGACTGTTGATGATAGCCATCACTTCGTAAAAACAATGTTCGCAATGAAGAGTCATCTAGACGTTCTGGACACAGCAGCAATACAGAGTTCATTACATTTCTAATGGTCCTAATTTGTCGCTCCCATACACCACGGTAATGGCTAGCACTTAGAGCGTTTAGGAGAAAATCAAAATGTTTTTCTGCAAGATGAGACACAACTTTAGGCACATCACATTTTGCAAAAAGTTCATTTTTAACACCTATAAAATTAGTTTCTTGGTCTGAGCAGATTTGTCTTACAGTTCCACGAATTGCCACGAAACGCCTTGAATTGTTTATGAATGCATCGGTTGACATATCATCAAGCATTTCAATGTGCACTGCATGCAAACACAGACACGTTAACAAAAGTCCATATCATTTGATTTCTGTACGATCTCGTTTCACCATAAAAGGTCCAAAACAGTCCATTCCACAATGTGTAAATGGTGGGTACTCTTCCACACGGTCACTTGGTAACTCTGCCATTTTCTGACACTCTATTGGTCTTCTGAGTTTTCTACATTCAACACAATTTCAGATATCGTTTGCTACCACTTTACTCCCACCAACAACCCAATAACCCATGCTTTGTAGTTTATTTAGTGTGAAACCTCTGCCTTGGTATTGAATGTTCTGATGCTTTCTTGTACAAACTCTGCATCACAACGATTGAAAATCTCGTTCATAAAAACCATGTATTGCCCATGGTACTCATCATCTCTGCTTAGTTTTTGTTTACGGTGTGACAACCATATAACAGCTAGGCTTCTGTTATTTGGCAATATAAGCCTTTCCTTAAATGGAAGTGGCATCTCTTTGTGTTTATCTTCACGTTGCAGCACATTATCCTTCATTATGTTCAGGCAGGTTATGTCATCTTGGGAAACCTTTAAGTCATGAGTTAAGTCATGTGCTAAGTCTGATTCTAACACCTTAATGGTATCTCATGGAGACAAAGGGGGTAGTTCCTTGATCTGTACACGATTGCATGTTGCACTATGATGGAAACTCAACTGGTGGTTACAATACCCAACAATGATCCAGCCCAACTTGGTAAGTACAGCGTAAGGTTGCGCCCCCTTTCCCTAAACTGTCTGTAGGGGTGCTACGGCTTGTGGACAGTTATATTCTAACAATAAGCCAACATCACATGACTGTAGAGGTGCCACATGGTCCGCAATGTCTTTCAGGTGAGGCCACATTAAAGCTGTTTCACGGGTTGGAATGTGCGATCAGTCCACTGGAATGAAATCCCTAGTGTACACGTTGTTTATTTTTAATCTTTTGTTGGATCAAAACGCTCGTACCATGAGCCCTGTAACATTTTAACTATGAACAATTGTTTTCTCTGACGTCATAGTAGTTTCTGACCAGATGCTTCCTGGCAACACCCCTGGATCTTCGTGAACAATCACGTAGTCTGAAGAAGAAATGCATTTATGGGCTTTTTTGTCGTCTAAAATAGCGAGCTGCACCCCACGGTTTTTGAGGTCAAATATATCAATTCCAATTCCAATAATACTTGAATATAAATTTTTTAACTGAATCCAGTGAGGTGCAACTCACTAGTTAAGACTTTCAGATGAAATTAAAATTTGAAGATCCACAATTTATGGGCTTACTTGTCGTCTAAAATAGCGAGTTGCACCCCACGGTTTTTTGGGGTCAAATATTTCAATTTCAATTACAATAATTAATGAATATAAATATTTTAACTCAAACCGGTGAGGTGCAACTCACTAGTTTAGAATTTCAGTTGAACATAACATTTTAAGATCCAACATTTATGGGCTTATTTGTCGTCTAAAATAGTGAGCTGCACCCCACGGTTTTTGGGGTCAAATATTTCAATTCCCATTCCAATAATTATTGAATATAAATATTTTAACTCAAACCAGTGAGGTGCAACTCACTAGTTTAGAATTTAAGTTGAAAATAAATTTTTAAGATCCAAAATTTATGGGCTTATTTGTCGTGTAAAATAGCGCGCTGCACCACACAGTTTTTTGGGTTAAATATTTCAATTCCAATAATTCTTAAATATAAATATTTGTACTCAAACCAGTGAGGTGCAACTCACTAGTTTAGAATTTCAGTTGAAAATAAAATGTTAAGATCTGAAATTTATGGGTTTATTTGTCGCCTAAAATAGCGAGCTGCACCCCACGTTTTATTTTGGTGAAATATTTAAATTCCATTTCCAATATTTCTTGAATATAAATATTTTTACTCAAACCAGTGAGGTGCAACTCACTAGTTTAGAGTTTCAGTTGAAAATAAAATGTTAAGATCCAAAATTTATGGGCTTATTTGTCGTCTAAAATAGCGAGCTGCATCCCAGAGTTTTTGGGGTCAAATTTTTAAATTCCAATTCCAATATTTCTTGAATATAAATATTTTAACTCAAACCAGTGAGGTGCAACTCACTAGTTTAGAATTTCAGTTGAAAATAAAATTTTAAGATCCAAAATTTGTGGGCTTATTTGTCGACTAAAATAGTGAGCTGCACCCCACGGTTTTGGGGGTCAAATATTTCAATTCCAATTCAAATAATTCTTGAATATAAATATTTGAACTCAAACCAGTGAGGTGCAACTCACTAGTTTAGAATTCCAGTTGAAAATAAAGTTTTAAGATCCAAGAGCTGCACCCCACGGTTTTTGGGGTCAAATATTTCAATTTCAATAATTCTTGAATATAAATATTTGTACTCAAACCAGTTGGGTGCAACTCACCAGTTTAGAACACAAATACTACCAATGATTTTGGGTCTTCACTTTTTATTTGCAACTGAAATTACATTGAAACGAGTTTATTTGTAATCTTAAATCGTCAGTTGCACCACACCAATTTTCAGAAAACAGTTCTTTTTGATCCACCGAGTCACGTTACGCCAAACAAATATTGTTTACGGTCGGCATGACTCATTTTTTACATCATGATGTGCTGTATCTGAAACAGTATATGCTCATTCTTTTTGTCGCGACAAAACACCCAGTGTTAAATATGTGTGGGGTGGAGGGGGGAAGCTCTCAGCATTGATTTCATCTTGCATTCAACCTTACAACGGTCGTCAGATGTTTCGCGCCCAATGTTTTTCCACCCTGGATGTTTAGCCCTTCGTCGTTTCGCCCTGAACTCGAAGTGGCATTGCTTGGCATGCTTTGCCGAGAATCTTTATCTTCTATTTACAATAAGACATTGTCGATAAACATTATTGTATTTGTTTTAAAAATGTTTTATGTGTTATTTCATGCGTTCTTATAAATAAACTGTACACAATACATGAACAACAAATAAACAATAACAAAGTGTAAAAAATGTTGTTTTATTCGAAATAAACGATAGCAAAATGCAAAAAATGTTGTTTAATGTGTGTGATTAAGTTAAAATGTAAGTTTCAAAATAACACGGATAATATAGATATCTATTATTTGCAATGTCTGATAATGAAGTAGTAGTGCGATTTTGCTTACTTTTTTCTTTATTTGCTCTTTCTATTTAGTTGTATGTATATAGTGTATATGTACATTTCTGTATAATTATTTAAGAAAACAACCAAAATAAATTTATGGCACTGGATCTATTTTTATACTTTTAATTGAAGCTTGTTTTGTTGTAACTTAAGAATTGTCACTTAATATTTATATAATTATCCCCCGCCAGAGGCGGAGGGATATTGTTTTGGCGTTGTCCGTCCAGCTGTCAGTTCGTCCGTCCATCTGGCCGGCCGGCACTTTTGTGTCCGGAGCCATATCTTGGAAGTGCTTTGGCAGATTTCATTGAAACTTCGTATGAGTATATATATGCATAAGAGCATGATGCACACCAAATGGCATTGTACATCATCTGTTAAAAACAAAGTTATGGCCCTTTGTTTCTTGAAAAAATGCTTTTTACTATAGGCACTTTTGTGTCCGGAGCCATATCTTGGAAGTGCTTTGGCGGATCTCATTGAAACTTGGTATGAGTATATATATGCATAAGAGGATGATGCACGCCAAATGGCATTGTACATCATCTATTAAAAACAGAGTTATGGCCCTTTGTATCATGAAAAAATGCTTTTTTCTATAGGCACTTTTGTGTCCGGAGCCATATCTTGGAAGTGCTTTGGCGGATTTCATTGAAACTTGGTATGAGTATATATATGCATAAGAGGATGATGCACGCCAAATGGCATTGTATACCATCAGTTAAAAACAGAGTTATAGCCCTTTGTATCTTGAAAAAATGCTTTTAACTATTGGCACTTTTGTGTCCGGAGCAATATCTTGGAAGTGCTTTGGCGTATTTCATTGAAACTTGGTATGAGCATATATCCCCCGCCAGAGGTAGAGGGAAATTGTTTTGGCGTTGTCTGGCTGTCCGTCCGGCTGTCCGTCCGTCACTTTTGTGTCCCGAGCCATATCGTCCGTCTTTCTTCTTCTATCTTTCCATCTGTCCGTCCGGCACTTTATCTTGGAAGTGCTTTGGCGTATTTCATTGAAACTTTGTATGAGTATATATATATGCATAAGAGGATGATTCACGCCAAATGGCATTGTACACCATCTGTTAAAACCAGAGTTATGGCCCTCTGTCTTAGTTTTGAGTTATTGTTCTCCGTCCGTCCATCTGTCAGTATGTTCATCCATCCGATTTGCACCCATCCTCAAACAAAGCATATGATGCGGGGGATATCAATTCTACGAATTTGCTTGTTATCTATATATCTATACTTACCTTACATTAGTTTGTAACGGTAAACACTGTTATAAATATATATACCTGTTTACAATTAGCTGTTTATTTTCAATATGCATGTCTTAAGAGTTGCTTATTCCTTTTATTGCTAAATCTAAATTTATATTGCTAAAAAATTATATTATGTATGTGCCTGTATGTCATTGACCACTGTTGACTACATTCTGTGTTATATGTATGTGTACTCATGGGCCTTAAGCCTAATGTATTTTGAAATAAAACCATATAATAATATATAATTATAACTTCATAAAAATTCATAATCTAGGTGACAATATCAGAAACCTTATTATTTTCCGTTCCCTCAATGTCTGTGCATGTTTTTACAGCCGGATAAGTGTCACATGATCAGGTCTACCATGAAGAAAGTGGACCGTTAAACAAGCGGTAACGGATTAATAGCACAAGTCTTAAACAATCGATTCCCTATGCTCTAATTGCGATAAAGCAGATGTTATGCCAATAAGTGTAATCTAACAAATAAAATGTACTGTTCACTTAACCATTTATTGACTATTGAGACGTATGCAAACACAGATTTTGTATATGTCGCTGCTCAAACCGATATGTGTGACAAACAGCTGATGATCTCTATAAAACTCTTAAAATAGTTGCTGGTTTACTTAGAATAAATCTATATCAATAAATTGCCAAGTATTTACATATAATTTTGTCAAGTATATATTCATTATTTTGTCTTTTGTTTTAAAGATCCATGTATGAGTAATAATACATTTGTAGACCACATTTGACAACAAAATAAAAGTTGACATGATTTTGATATATGAGAGTGAAAATGTAATGTAACAATGACTGGATCTTATCCAAAAAACAAACTAAAGCGCTTATGTTCGAGAAAGTTGTTAACATTGCCTGCTTAAGTTGTTTGGATGGACATCCTGAGTGCATGTGAAAAACTGTTCAGACCACCTGAGTGTACTAAAGTAACCCAGAATATTGCTTAAAATTTGTGATTTATGTTATAACATCACACTCTAAATTTCCAATAGTGTCATTGACATGGAAACTGCAAATATCAAATTTAAAGAAATGGGGGCGAAACATCTTGGGAGCGAAACGACAAGGATGCGAAAAAACTTGGTCGCGAAACATCCACATTTGTTCTTTATCAGTAGCCTGTCAAAGGCTGCTTCTCCTCCGAAAATTCATATTTTGGACAAAATACAGAGAAATTTCTTCCCCAACGTAAAGGCCGGGCCCTTTCCCCTCTTGGTGAAAAAAGCCCTGTTACAACCCTTGAATTTGATAAGTTTGGAAGTATTTTCATTTATGAGTGCATCGGGTCATTCCACCGGCAATTCTAGATTTAACACTGGACCTAGCTATGCTAGGTGTGATTTATTATTAACAAGGGACAAAATTGTCACAAAACCAGGTTTTGCTAGGTGTGATTTATTATTAACAAGGGACAAAATTGTCACAAAACCAGGTTTTCATTGTGAAAAAAAAATCTGATAAAGGGAGAAAACTCAAACTGAACTTTTGAAATGAACAAACAAAATTAACCCCCTTTGTAAGTTTGTTTTTTAAAAAAATCTATTTTTAGTCGTGGCGACCTTGACATTGGAGATATTGACGTGATTCTTTCGTGCGACACACCGTCCCATGATGGTGAACAAATGTGCCAAATGATTTTAAAATCTCACAATGAATGACATAGTTATGGCCAGGACAAGCTCATTTATGGCCATTTTTGACCTTTGAACTCAAAGTGTGACCTTGACCTTGGAGATATCGACGTAATTAGTTCGCGCGACACACCGTCCAATGATGGTAAACAAATGTGCCAAATGATTTTAAAATCTGACAATGAACGACATAGTTATGGCCCGGACAAGCTTGTTCCGCCCGCCCGCCAGCCCGCCCGCATTCGCCAATCTAATAACCAGTTTTTTCCTTCGGAAAACCTGGTTAAAAACCTGGTTAATAAAACAATACATAAGATCCATGATTTGGAGGAAATCACCATCGCCCATCAATATTTCCCCACCCACTTCCACTCTTAACATCAGTGAAAGTCGATGACGATAAAACTAGAGATACATTAGCCACAAGGAAATCTTGGCAATATAATGATAACTAACACAACACCAATGCATAATGATAATAAGATTTGTCGATTTACCTTTGTAGAAATCGTTTGTAAAACCTTCTGTCCCACTTGAATCATAATTTTCCATCGATTAAACAAATATTTGATAAGGTTTGTTAAACCAGATAACAACAAGAACAATTTGGATTATTAAAGTAAAACTACTACAGGTAAGGCATTCTTAAGTGTACATATTTTCGACATGTATAGTATTCGGATAAACAGTAAGAAATATACTTAATGTTCCATCAGGGGTCATAACAGGACCAGATTGCCAATCCTGAAAACAAGCCAGGGGTCTGGCTCTGCAGGCCACAAGCGGGGTCAAGGGGCAGCGCCTTTGTCAGGGGGATAAAGGGGGGCTAAGTCCCCCGGACAAAAATTGATTTAAATCATTTTCAGACCCTTCTAGATTGCATTTCCAAGCAGTTTTAAATGCATTTTATTATAGCAAAAGAAAGATTTTTTTCCAAGAATTTACTTATAATTTTCAGCATAATATTATACTACATTAACCAAATATTTTGAAAAAAAATCAATACAGGAAAAATTGAAATAAAAAAATAATCATTAAAAAGTACAACCTTAGCCCATAATATAAACAGCACTAAATAATATCACATAAATATATATAATATTAACGATTTCCACCTAAAAACTGATGCTGTTACAAGAAAACGTAATCATAAATTATTCGTCAAGTGGCTAAATTTACCACCCCCCACACACCTGTTCACGCAAAGTAAGATTCACGGTTGTTTTCCTTTGTTCCAATGTCACAGTTTATCAAATTAATCGTTTATGTAAAGAAACAATAAAAATATAAAAAAGTAATTACGTTTATAAGCTTCTAAACATAGGTTACGTGGTCAAAATTTACCTTAAAACTTGGGATTTTTTCGTTGTTACTCCATGTTTATAAACGGGTATCCGGAGAAGTGCCCCCCCGGAGAACTGCCCCCCGGAGAACTGCCCCCTTATTTTAAAGGTGGCGGAGAGGTGCCCCCCCATCAAATCGGTAGGGGCGGAGAACTGCCCCCCTGTCAGAATTTAGTAGGCGGATATCTGCCCCCCCATCAAATCTGTAGGGGCGGAGAACTGCCCCCGGTGTCATATTAGTTCTGATAAAACTGGGCATAATACATGTGCGTAAAGGTTCATCCCAGATTAGCCTGTGCAGTCCGCACAGGCTAATCAGGGACGACACTTTCCGCCTAAACTTGATTTTCGGTAAGGAGACTACACAGGCTAATCTGGTACAACACTTTAGGCACATGAATTAAGCCCAGTTTTCTCAGAACACGACACTTATACATTTTATGATATCAGCGCAGGAGTTATCTTCTGTAGAAACGAAATAAACCAAGAATCACTCCTTACCCCCCCCCCCAACAAAACTCGAATTTTTATTGATCTCATAAGTGACCCTGGTGCCTTGAAATCCGGATTTCCGGATCAATCCGGAATATTACAACCCCTGTTCCATGCATTTAGATTGTGTTTTGTTAGAAAAGCTATCATTGGGATGATGATAATATAATGACGATAAATATGTGATGAAAAGGTGCTACCGGTAAATATCTTAAATTACTTAAATGTGTTAAAAGACTTAAATGTGTTATAAGGAAGTAGATTTTTATGTACCAATTCATTAAAATATGTTGTGTAATGTATCATGGTATTGTTATTCAATAAAGCAGTATAAATTTTAAAGATATTGTGTTACTCTTAGAGCATACTGTTATCTAAAATAACTGAATAATACAGACACAAACACAATTAACGGCCTCTGAAATTGACCCCAGCATTTTTAAATTTGACTCCTCAAAATTTCAATCCAGGGGTCATTGACTTCTGGTTTTTAAAATCTATTGAAATCCCTGGGTCCCTGTTCACACCAATGTTGACACTCTTTGTTGCAGCATTTCTATCCCGGTGTTTTATTGCACCTTTGTTCATCACAACCCGATTATCTCGTTATGATCGGATACTGCGTTGACAATTACAAAGAAAACAAGGTGTCATAAACCCAGGGACGAATACTTGTTGGGTCCCTGCATAAACCACATGTTGCAGCCTAGTGTCTGGTAATTAAACACAATATATGATACCCCCATGTCATCCCCCTTGGCATATTAAGCAGTCATTTTAGCCAAATTTTAAAGCCATAATACTGAGCATTAGCTACAATAAAATATTTTAACATTAAAAAATGAAGACATTATCCGAAATGGATTTACAGGAACTAGTGTATAAATATTTAATCACAATAATACAGTGTTTAATAACTTTAAATAAATTTAAAATATTGTGCAATTTAACTGCTACTATTTGAGGTATTAAATGGGTAACGGCAAATGTAAACTCCGCTATTACATGTATAGATTTCAAGTACGTTAATTATTGCAGTGTACGAAACACCATCATGAAAACAAGCAATCACAATTGGGTAAACAATATTTGCGTTAAATAAATGAAATATATAGATTTATAGATAATTAAACGCTAGATTTTTTCACTCCTTATCATTAGTAAAGAGATTTCAATATACATGCAAAGACAGTTCAATTTGCATAATATGCAGAGTTCTTTATGTATGCTAAAATTTATCAATATTGTCATTCAATGTAAATGAAACAAAAACCCATTAAATGGAAAAGAAAATGATAGAATTTAACAATTGTTTTGTATTCCGCTTTTTTAGTTAGGCATATATTATGAAAGTGCTAAATCTGACAAATCAAAATCTGAAATTTGAGCAACCAATTACTAAAAATGACGAAGTTATGTCATTTTTATGTTTCATGTCATAAACGCCAAATAGCACCATTTTGAATGAAATGACGTCTTACTTCAATAAGTATCAAATGACGTCTTAATTCAATAAATATCAGCACATGTTATGTTGATCAGTTCGTGTTGATAATAACTCCATTATTCGCATATGTCGAAGAACATAATAGATTACAAAATACAGAATTTATTGTAGTATTATAAATCATAAATACTCGTGGTTGCCATGGAAACAAACATGTTCTTTTTTATATTTATTACCATTTTAAAGAATTTAAGACAAAATCATTACAGCAAAATAAAAAAAATGCCCTAGACAGATATGGAACATCATTAACATGTTTATTACTAAAAAAAATGTTTGCACATTTTCTTGAAATAGGCGTGTATTCAGAAATTGAACAGTTTGTATGGCTACAAATTTGAAACTAAAATTAATAACTGCTCATGATACAATTTGTGTTTTGCATCTATACTACCAGACATGTTTTTATTTAGCAATTCTATTTTATTAAACAATTGATAAAATTAAGTAGACAAATTTAATTAAATTACTTTACAGTTGCTATGGAAACAGTGCATTTTCAATTGCATATACATGCTATGTGTAATCAACAATATGTGTATAGTAAATATATTATTAAACTTAGCATAAGTGTAGAAAGAAAACAAAATTTACTCATTTCATATGTAGAGGTTCAAAAACATGAATTTTAACTTAAACAAAATTATAGCAATCAGCAAGACATATTTAATGGCACACATCATCATAGATTGAACGTTACACTCCACAATGTTTGTTTACCGGTAAAAATAATATACATGTATAGATAACATGATAACATGTGTTTACATCACATATCTTGATGTCAGTATGAACAACAACAGTATTTGTGATTTTATTTTTAGAACCCATACCAGGCATACAATACAATATATTTATCATACTGGACAGAATATTTTATAGTGAGATCACTATGAGTGAGTTTTTCATTATTAATCATAAAACAGATTTTCATGTATCTGACTAAGTTTGCAGAAAAAACAAAACTGTATACATTATATTCCCTAAACATACTTAATATGATTACTTATGGATGACAGACTGTTAAAAAAAAACACAAGATACACATTGTTGATACTATGTACTACAAATTCATGCATATCAATCAAATTGTATTTTTGTTATTCCTTGATGAAAAATGATGTGTTAAGTCTGGAATAAAACACTGTATCTGTTAAAAAAAGTCAATCAAAAAACAATATATTGTCCATTTAATCATCTACACAATGTCCAAACTGACAGTAAGATGTAAACTTGGTAAGCTCAGGTTGCACCAGGATTGGCAACATGCATTTTCGAAGATCTGCAATGATAACAAATACATAAATAACTGATAACTTATAAGCAACCTTCTACGAACACATCAATAATACATTACAGAATGGAGACAACATACTTGTCCACAATTTATTGATATTATATTCAATATAACATGCAATATTTGTCAGTCTTCATTGTTATTTTTCTTTATAAAATTAATCTTTGCGAAAATAGCATAACAAATTATTAATAAATTTATATCATCAAGATGAAAATATTATTGTTTTGTACATAACTCTCTCTAAAATCTGTCTTTAATACATCATTAAAATTCAATTGTGTATGCTTATATGTGTAAATATTTTTCCCAAACTGAAAAAAACACACATTTATTTCTTCAAATCAGGCTGTTCACACTATTTTTGCCCTTCATAAATCAACCACACGTTAACATTCCCTTTTTGAATTTACTATGCAATGTCCCTCCAGGATAAAACACTTAAAATTGAGGCATATGAAATTAACAATTGGCCTGTAAATTATTTCTCCTCATAGGCCAGTCTGGCCTGTAAATTGTGACGGTCTTTTGCCATGTTTGCCAGACAAGCACAGAGACAAGAAATTAGTCAATGTTCTAAATTAAAAAAAGAATACAAAGTATAATACTTATATTAATTACTTTATCATACATGTATTAATTGTTGTCACCATAGTGTTGAAGACAAGGATGAACTTTGCTGGTTACATGCTAATCTCTTCCTTGGCATGACTGCTTTATCAAAAGCGTTAACTGTTGTCCATCCTGTAACAAAATTCATGTTTCTTTAAATACATAATTCTCTGTTTAGAACAAAAAATCCTTTGCATAAGATAATCTTTTTTTTATTACACAGAAAAAAAACTGTTTAAAAGCTTAACACATACAAGGTAAAAAATGCAGTTTGTAAGTCTTCTTTTACTTCCAATCCAACACTCCTCCTGAATAGAAGATGTGCTGGCGCTTATAGGTTATGGGTTGAAAAATGTACAAAGGTGCTCAGTTTGGTGTTAATTTTACATTATTTACATGGTCATATCATACCTGATAATAATGAGCACATCTTTTGGTGTTCGCGCTTTAGCTTTTCGCTCAATCTTTATTTTTAGCTGAAATAAATGAATGAAGAGTTGCAGTTTAAGACAATAATTTAAATATTTTCGAATTGATCATGAACACAGCCATGTATATGGACATAATTAAGCAACTAGAACATATGACAAGAAAAGAAACATAAAAAATATACTAACAATTATCATCAAATAGAATTAATAATATTGCTGACACATTGATTGTGTACAGTAGTCAATTTGAATAAATTTGTTATTGCTTACATGCTATTGTGTGATTGCACAAAGCTTTGCAAAGGAAATTTGAATGTTGATTATACAACCCTATTCAGTTCACAGTTTGTCTGTTGTCAACTGATCAACTGTTCAATAATTATCTTTAAGTTCATAAAGTGATAGAAGAATACGGAAAGGGTAATATATGGACACGACTTTTAAACGCAATGTCATTACTTTCATTATAGAAAAGTTCAATAACAAATGTTAAATTAAAAAGTGTTTTAGATTTTGACAACTTTTGGTGAAAAACACACACACTTGACATAGCAATATCGTCTAAAATCTTCATTGTGACACCCACAAGGCCACAACGACTCATAAACTCACCATGATTGATGGAAGAGATTCAGTTTACAAACAAAGTTGCAATTTGTTGAAGAAAAACAACTCAAAAAGTAAGAAAAACTCACCTTGAAAAAAGCAGGAAGTTTATCAGAAAATGAACAATGTCGAACTGTGCCCTACTGTATTGATTAAATGTTAAATAAGCCGAGGTTAATTTAAACCATATAAACTCCAAAACAAAATACGGAAAAATATTGTTCCCTTAACTAAATTACCTTGGTTTAGGTTATTCTTCAAAATAAAACTATTGTTTTATCACAAGACGTTGGATGACAAAGTACGCGAAACGGTAATCACAAGTTTAAGTCATTTTTCTCGGAAACGACGTCAGCGCCAAAAGGGTCAAAATCTCATTCCCAGCGTCATATGTTCTGTTCATTTACATCGTTGACAAAAACATTTTCTAACAAGATCTCTGTTCTCGTTTACAATCAATACACTTGATAATCATCGCATGACGTCACACAATGGAGGTAATTAAAAACCGGCAATAAGTGAATAATTGAAAGGGTCAATTGGTAATGATGCGTTTATGGTAACTTGACTGTACTTTGAACCAATTTAAGCAATAATGTTTTTGATCTATTCAACATAAAATTATTTACCACTGTATAATATGTAAACTCAAGCTTTAGAATCAGTACCGCTCATTTTTCGGCGTAGCTGTAACCTGTTTAATGTCACTTTTGACCTTAGATGACCTTCATTCATGATATGTCTGAAATGAATAAACCCGAATTGTGCATTGGCTAATAATACAAAAATCACCGTAAACATTGGTAGTCTGGTTCCCAGACTAAAACATTGGATGCATACAGTATCGTTTGAACTGAAATATAAATATATTGTAAATTACATGTAAATTACAATAAATTAAAAACTGTCATGATACAAAACATCCTCTGAACATTACATCGAAACAGTTCTCCTTAGTTTATGAAGCAGTATAGCATTAATCACATGTCTGTACAATTAAAAGAATCTATTGTTTACATGCCGTAGCGGCCACACTAAACACTACAAAAACAGGCTAGATTGCATTTTACTGGTACGCAGTTGTTTACCACTATCGACAAAGCGGGTGTTTGGGGGCAGTAGCCCGCGATACTAGTTGCAATAATCCAACTCCCAGCTATTGACCTTCTAGGTCGCTGGGAGTTGCAACTGCTTACGGCATTTTCCATGTCAAGTCCCCCGCAGAGAATCCGGGCGGCAGTTAAATCCTAAAAAGTAGCCACATAAATTTTTTTCTGGCATAAATAAACACAAATAGATCGTAAATATATCCATTATGAGCAAATAAAAACAACTTACATGATATGTAATGCTCGCATAATATTGATATTAATCCAAAGTTTCAAACACGTCAACGGTTCTTTTAAATGTATCTGTTTTTGCAATGGACAAAGCCGAGTATTCCGAGTAATTCCGAATTCGAAAATAAGCTATAGACCATCTCCAGAATCCTGGGCGAGATCAATCTCGTGTCTAATCTACCAATCGTAATATATGGACTATCTCCGGAACATCCGTAAGATAGATCGAATCGTCAATTCAAAACTTCGGCTTTCGATTGATAACGGGTTTTGTATTAAGTTTTTGTTTCAAGTATTTCTCCACAAATCACTCGCAAATTGATATCGGCAATAACAGGTATTGTGTTTGTGACAATGTATTAGGTTGATTTAACTCGATTTTATAGACATACTTGAGACATATTTTTTTTACATTAAAAAATGGGTTACAAGGAAGAACTCTGAGCTGTACGTATGTACCGGTACTTATAAAAGCTCAGAGCATTCAAGAAGAACTACCCGCGATACTAAGGAAATATATAGGTGTTGGAACTATATCTGTCTTTGATTTATTGTAATCCATACTTGCATTTATTAGTGTAAATATGTTTCTTTGTACTTTGTTTTGTTCATTTTTAATATAAAGTTCTGTTTTTCTGCAATAACTTTATATCAATATGATGCTTGCAATATTGAGTCTTTTATGTTTACATTCTACTAACATCTGTACACATTATATTTATAACACATTATCTTTTATTTCATTCCAACAATATGTTCATAGTTTTTCAGTGGCGAATATGTTTTCTTTTTCTATTGAAACAAATGTATTACTCAGTCGTCGAAATTCGCACTAGTCCGACAGCAAAAACTAGTATTTTCTCTTTCGGGCTTGTAGGAAATCCAACATTACAAGCCCGACCTGCTTGTACAATTCATTTAACAGAAAACGAGTTCCACTGTCATTTTCAATATTTGTAAACAAAGTTTTGAGCCGCTTAAATCAACAGCCGCTTATGTTTATTACACTGCGCACATGTGCTGGGCAATCAGCCGATAATTGGATTTCTGCGCATAAAGCGCATGGTTTTGTGGTTCCCGGATTACTATTATGTAAAAAAAAATGTTTTGCGTTGCGTTCGGAACACAGAGTTGTTGTCATTCAAGTACGTCGTTGAGGAATGCGAATATGACGTAACTGTGATTGACGCATTTGTCAACTGGCTTTTTGTAGAATAACCTGGCACTTAATTGCTTATATATTTTCTGGTGGTTCAGGTTTGCTCTCTCTTTCACATGGATATATGGGATACATTTCTGCTAATTGTTTACCTAAACTTTATGTATATATTTATAATTGTGATTTGATTGAAGTCCGTGTGTGAAATTAATTTCTTCTTATTTCAGGATCCGAAAGAGGCTGGCTCAGATGACAAGGAAGCTAACTTGGATGAGGATGAAATTAATAAGATATTTGTATTGAATTCTAAAGATTGAAAAATGAATGCTTCTTTGGATGTTTTATGTTATGTTTATCTGCATTTTTAACAAAAATGTTTGGGCTAGAAAAATCTGACTCGGGCTTGTTCAAATTCCAATAGTGCTAGTCCGACTTGCTTGTAGATTTAAATCTGAATTTCAATGACTGATTACTCGTTCAATTATGAAAACCTAGTCATTACAATTGACAATACAACATACAATTTCATAGCTAAAGAAACTTCAGCGTACAGTTTATATAGTATTGACAGACCTGTACGCTGAAGCTAACCCCGTATCGAAAGTCAACCAGAGTCGTAACATATTTATGTCATGCTATAAATCAAAGAAAGCTCATTTTCTTGGATACATTTCTACATATATTGGTGAATGAATATAAATTACTGCATCAAGGAATATTTTAAGGTTCAAATGTTTCAAATGCATCTTACAATAGATGACAATAACTCTGATCAGTCTGAAATTCACAATTTTGACGCCATTGTCGCTTTGTCACGTGACGAGTTTTCATTTGGATACTTTCGAATAAACCATGACATTTTATGCTGAAATTGTAAACAATACTTTCGTTTTCTGAAACCTATTATTTGTGATTAACAACTTACGTCTGGTGGATTATAAGACTGATTTCATTGTGAATCAGGTAGTTTTATATAATATTTACTTTGACTTTGTATTGACACTACAATTTGTTTACAAAATAAGCCAGAATAATTAAAATACCGGGAAATGTCATTCTGAATTTGAAAACACCTGAGCACATGGTTTGTTACTAAAAATGGAAATGACGCCATATGACTGTGAAATCTTGGGAGATTCGCATTTCAAGAAAGTCTGTCAGATCGCGGTTTTTCTCGATATGTAAGAGCAGAATAGATACATTTTAAATGTTTAAGATAGTATTTTGTGAAAGAATATCGTGACGTTACCCGTTTCCGATAGACACCTATTTCCGATAGGTTCCGATATTGCGCGTGTTTTTGTTTACTACATGACGTCACAGGTAAACAACTTGCAAGCAAGTGCGTTCGACATCGGCGATTTTTTGTAGCTCAACAATTTCGTGAAAATGCTGAGAATTAAGGTAACAAATTTACTTATTACAAGTGTATATGTTTTTAACTGGTTTCTGCTAAGTACACATTTTGTTACTTAGTAAACAAGGTCTGAATACATCAATTAACTATGAACGCTCAATACGACAGCCATGTTTTGTTTCGTAAACTCCGCCCACTGTAATGTTATGGGTAAAGTTCCTCAGTGATTATTGTAAAATACTACACCCTACTGTAAACACGGGTTATAAATTAACATGTTCTGCTTAGACTTATTATATCGGAATGGATTTCGATTGCTCATAATATGGTTTTAGTTCTGTAAATTGACATCAATACATTGATAAATCATACAACACATACTGCTACTCTGCTGGGTATACAGCAAAGGCAAAAACTGAGGGAACAAATCATTTTGTTTAAAGCTTAAATCTCCGACTTCCCGCGGACCCACGCATGCAAGGCGGCGTTCGTATTCACCGACAACTCTAACTAGGGCATACATGGCAGTTAAAGAGGATAATATCCCCGTATATAGGGCTTCAAAGATATATGGAGTGCCTCTTACCACGTTGCGCGATCGCGTAGACAGTAGAGTGTCGGTTGATAGCGTAAAAAATGGACCCGCACCGCTGCTTAGCCTCAGTGAGGAACAGCTACTGGTCGAGCATGTGAAAGGTCTAGCGCGTGTCGGGTACGGGTACACTCGGGCAGAAATATGCACCAAGGCGTCCGACTTCGCTGTTTACCTTGGAAAACGGGGAAGGGAAGAGAAACCACTCAGTCTCAAATGGTTCTATGGCTTCATGGGCAGGTGGCCAGAACTCAAAGTTGTTAAGCCATCCGGACTTCCTGAACAAAGAGCAAGGTGTGCTTCTAAGGAGGTGATCCTGAACTACTTTGAAGAACTGAAAACTATCTTCGACAAGTTGCACAACAAACCTCACCTTGTGTACAACATCGACGAAAAGGGTATAAATACCGAATATAGACCACCAAATATTGTAGCTGGCTTCGATGCACGTCCTCAAGTGGTGATGGCCGAACGATCGAAAACGGTGACAGTGATCGGCGGAGGAAATGCTCTTGGTTCCCAGATACCGCCATTCTTTGTATTTCCCGGTTAACGGATGCTACCGGAGCTTATGGTCGGAAAGAGTGAAGGGACTGAAGGCATGATGACGCAATCTGGTTGGTCAAACAGCGAAGTGTTTCTTCGCTATATGAAGACACACTTCTTGAAATATGCCATGGGACGCAACCAAGAAGATACCACATTGGTGTTGTACGATGGCCACAAGAGTCACATCTCCATTGAACTCATTGAATGGGCAAAAGAGAACAGAATAATACTATTCGTTCTACCACCTCACTGTTCCCATATTTTACAGCCCATGAATGTCGGTTGTTTCGGCCCATTCCAAAAGAAATACAACCAGGAATGTTTAACGTACTCCAGACTGCACCACCAATGTGTGACCCGGTACGATGTTTGCAAATTGGCGTGCAAAGCATACACTGTAGCTCTGTCGCATGTCAACTTGCAAGCATCGTTCAGGAAGACTGGAATTTATCCGTTGCAGAATGCCATTGATGCGGTGACTAGTCTTGGCGATGCCATAGCACCTTCAGAGCTGTATGCAGCCACCTGTGAAAAGCTGGCTTCTGGTGCGGATAACATTATCCAACATGAGCCTGACATAAACGACGGTGCAAAGTTCTTCAGTGACTTCCCCACTGAAGTTTCGAAGAAAGTGTCCAAACCCCGCCTAAATATCCACAAGCTTGTTGGTGGCAAAGCAATGACGGAAGACAAAACGTTCAACGATGTGCGTCAATACATTGCCGAGTCCGCCACCCGCCCATCGACCGCTGGCAAGGCAACAACTACAGGCAGTCCAGTAGCAGGACCATCACGTGCAATACAGACCAGTGATGATGACTCCATGTCCTTAGATGAAGATGTGACGGACGATGAGAAATGTTGCGTGTGCAAGAAGTAAAACTGCACTTCAAAAGATGGACAGTCTCTTGCAATTTACACATGGGCGCAATGTGATGTATGCCAACACTGAACACACCTTAAATACTGCACACCAGTCAGAGTAGTCCGGAGAAACACCTCTTTCAAATGCCCATGTTGTTAAATAAGTTTTTTTGTTGTTTTAAATTTGCGATTTCAATGAATATTGTTTCTTAATTGAATTTGTTTATAGTTTTAGTGCATTTGCACCGCTGTTTCGTAAGTCAGTGCTTGAAATGACGTCACGATATGACTATTCATGGAACTATCGGAAACCGGTGTCGCACTTTCTGTTTTTACAGTTTTTGACGTCCGTTTGTTTTTATTGTTAACTTCCCTTATTTTGGCTCGTTTGTTCCCGTTTTTCGTTGTAAATTACACTTTGAACATTCGTCTTGACGATGCAGTGACAGAAAAGAGGACAATAAACACAGACAATTTTTTAAGGTGAGTTTTATTGTTAAATTATCGGAAACTGGTAACGCTAGGATATATCAGTAAAATGAGAAAAATGTCAATCTTTCCAATCAAGTGGTTGATTTGGGCCAACAACTGCATTTAAAAGCTGTTTTGGACCGGTCTTTGTTAACTGTCAACTTTTCGGGAATTTCTGGTTGACTTTCCTATTGGGGTTAATCCATAACTATAAAGGCGCGCCAGTCAAAAATCATAAAAAGCGACATTTAAAGTTATGGAAGCCAGAACGAACAATTTTACCTCTTCTTGTTCTTCATTACAGTAAGTATATCATCTTATTATCACTCACTACCTTCATTAAAATACATGGTCGCTCCATTCCATCTCCCTTCACTGGTCGCAAACATTACAACATCAACGCCGTATATCTTTTTAAAGATATTAAATTGTTTTGTTTCTCTTTCCAAAACGTCCGCCATTTAGGTATATTTCATTCCCACAAAATGACAGACATGAAGAGAAAAGTAAAACTGGTTATTACAACAACCGATTAAAAGGTTGAACACCACTTACATTATTAAACCATATTGACACTGTTAATAAGCATCAATCTCCACTCAGAGTTGTCGTTCCTTGCTCTCAGATGTTGAATGATTCTATTTTTGGTGTTTAATAATATGATTATAGGTGCTACCTAATTTACGGGCAAAAGCTTTTTTGATAACCATGTATTTTTTATAAATATATGAACATTATTGTGTTTAAAATATTTTAATTGTTTCAATAATAAAGTAATGCATCCAAAAAGTTCAATCTTCAAACGAGTAACCTGTTCTTTAAGATCTAGCATCTTATAATTTTGTGTGTTTTCTTGCCGTAGGAATTTAAAGCTGGTTCAGTGGCTGCGGTATAGTTGATATGTCTGCTTACTGGCTTAGTCACTGGGAGGTCTCTGTAATTATCCCTGAAGTAGGAGCATTCTTTAGATTGCCCTTATGACACTAAGTACTGGTCCTACCCAGGAAACAGTTTGTTTCATCAAATGTCTCAAGTAAACTTAACAGCTTGCAAATGCAGTTGATTTAAGCATACACTGATTTAACATAATCAAAATTATGTGATTTGTCATAACCGGTAATCAATTTTGATTGACTGTCATCAATTTACAATAATATTTACGTATATGAAATTACAAAGTGATGTTATCTTTTGAAAAACTGTGGAATCAATGAAGTAACATTGTATTACCTTTTACAAAATTAAAATACTTGTTTTGTACTAGCCCATAAAACATGTATTATGGAACAACAAGTAATAACCAATTAATTAATTTCACAATAGAAAGGAAATCATATTAATGGCATTAGGCATTAACTAAACAAGCTATTTGCTACTGTTTAGAATTACACTATCTAACTAAAAAATGATCACAACATGTACTTAATGCTTTTAGATACTTGTGGTAAGTTTTGTATGACTAGTTTGACATTTATTGGCAGACACTTGTCGATATATAGACTAAATTTGCATGGGAACCTTCATATTTCTTCAGCATAATTGCCTTCAAATTGTTCATTTAACAACACTTGTTTGCACATCTTATAATGCCATAGCTGATTTTTTTTTAGATAGACAGATATAGACTTTTCAAAGTTCTATAAAAGTTCACACATGTTCCATCCAAGTAAACCAACAGAACCAATAAATAAGATCACCACAGCTAATAACTGTGTGTATAGCTTCGAAACTTTGATAGTTCAGGAATCCCTCCATTGTTGATTTCTGGATACCAAAACTGTCAGTTTTGCTCGATAGAATGGCTTGAGTGATGCCCAGCTCTTGCCTTAATTGGCAGAACAGTTTCTAAAAAACGGAAAACCAACAAATATCTTAAAATTTGATAAATGATGCACAATAATTATACGGGAAATCCAGTATTATTACATGAGACTAACGTTCATAGTCTAATTTCAGCTGTGCACCAACTTTATACAGGACATCTGGTATTTTGGACATTTGACTAAAATGCTATACTCAATGAAACATGGTCCTTTGTCCGACGCGCACCATCACTATACAGGAAATCCAGTAATTTGACAAATTCCCAACATGTTATAGTCACTGTCAGCTGTGCACCATCATTATACGGGACATCCAGTATTTGGAGGTATTTGGATATAATGACCAACATGTTATACTCAATGTTTCATGGTCACTGTCAGCCGCGTACAATCTTTATACTGGTCATCCAGTATTTGGACAAGTGCATTACATGTTATATTCAATGTTACATAGTCCCTTGTGAGCATAGCACCATCTTTATACCGGACATCCAGTATTTGGACATGTACCTACAATGGTATACTCTATGGTATATACAGTAGTCACTGTCAGCCGCGCACCATCTTTATAGGCTACATCCAGTATTTGGATATATACCTACAATGGTATACTCTATGGTATATACAGTGGTCACTGTCAGCCGCGCACCATCTTTATAGGCTACATCTGGTATTTAGATATGTACCTACAATGGTATACTCCATGTCATATAGTTACTGTCAGCCGCGCACCATTTTTATAGGCTACATCTGGTATTTGGATATGTACCTACAATGGTATACTCTATGGTATATACAGTAGTCACTGTCAGCGGCGCAGCATCTTTATAGGCTACATCTGGTATTTGGATATGTACCTACAATGGTATACTCCATGTCATATAGTCACTGTCAGCCGCGCACCATCTTTATAGGCTACATCTGGTATTTGGACATGTACCTACAATGGTATACTCCATGTTATATAGTCACTGTCAGCCGCGCAGCATCTTTATAGGCTACATCTGGTATTTAGATATGTACCTACAATGGTATACTCCATGTTATATAGTCACTGTCAGCCGCGCACCATCTTTATAGGCTACATCTGGTATTTGGACATGTACTTACAATGGTATACCTATGGTATATACAGTAGTCACTGTCAGCCGCGCACCATATCTTTATAGGCTACATCTGGTATTTGGATATGTACCTACAATGGTATACTCTAAGGTATATACAGTAGTCACTGTCAGCCGCGCACCATCTTTATAGGCTACATCTGGTATTTGGATATGTACCTACAATGGTATGCTCCATGTTATATAGTCACGGTCAGCCGCGCACCATCTTTATACGGGACATCTGGTATTTGGATATATGCCTACAATGGTATGCTCCAGGTTATATAGTCATTGTCAGCCGCGCACCAATGTTTTATGGGTCATCCAGTATTTGGATGTATGCCTTACATGTTATACTCAATGTTATATGGTCCCTTGTCAGTCGTGCCTCATCTTTATACAGGACATCCGGTATTTGAACATTTGTTTAACATGTTATACTCAATGTAACATAGTCACAGTCAGCCGCGCTCAAACGTTTTAAGGTACATCCAGTAATTTGATGTATGCCTTACATGTTATCAGGTACTCAATGTTATATGGTCCCTTGTCAGTCGCGCACCATTTTTACACGGGACATCCTGTATAGGGATGTATGCCTTATATGTTATACTCAATGTTGCATGGTCCCTTGTCAGTTGCTTACACTCTTTATGCTGGACATATCGTATTTAGACATATGCCCAGCATGTTAACGTCAATATGACATAGTCCCTTTTCAGCCACGCGCCATCTTTATACGGGACATCCAGTATTTGGACATGTGCCTAACAGTAAAACGTCAAACTTGCGTCGAACAACATGGCATCGGATTCCCTTTATATGAGGCAGGTAGTTTGTGTTAAAACACATACGCTTATTCGATTGGCGCATTATATGTGTGTTTAATGTCTTTCCTTTTGTCAAATTTATCGAAGAAAAAGTAAGAAACACCATGCTTTATACGTTTACGGTGTTTACATTTTTTTATTTTGGAAAAGCATGAAATTGAGTCTCGCTCTGCGAAAACCGGGCTTAATGCATGTGTGTTGTGTCGTCCCAGAAAAGCTTTTGCGCTTTAATGGAATTTTGTTTTAAAGGAAATCCTTTCTTATGCACGGGCATTAAGCCCGGTTTTCCAACTGCGCGACTCAGCACATATTACAAGTATAAAGTTATTTAAAAAAGAGGCAATAAAATAAAACGCCAGTATTGACTGACCAACCCTTACATTCATACTGAAAGCTTACACATCTGTAATTCTTAAAGACCAAATTTTATTTAAGTTTTGTTTGTAAATTTTAATAATCGCACATCTTTTTAATGACGCCGGCATTGTTTCATGTAATGAAAGTAAGGTGTCTTACGAGTAAATATTCTCACAAATGGAAGTTGTCGGGCTAATAGGATAAGACCAATAATGTAGGATTTGATAAACACGTACTTTAAAGTATAATCAGTTGCTATGGTATCTTATTTGAACCATTGTCGAAAATACGCTTCATTTACATTTGTATTTGTTCAAAGATCGTGAAAGTATTTCGATATATGCCCTACATGTTGTACTCAATAGTTTATGGTCATGGTCAGCCGTGCACCAACATTATATGGGACGTCCAGTATTTGGATATACATGTATGCCTTGCATGTTGTTCTCATTATTACATGGTCCCTTGTCAGCCGCGCACAATCTTTATAGAGGACATCCAGTATTTGGATATATGCCTTACAGTTTGTACTCCAGGACCTCATTATATGGTCCCGTGTCCGCCGCGGACATCTTTATACAGGACATCCAGTATATAGATATATGCCTTACTTGTAATACTCAATGTTACAATCAGTGTCAGCCGCGCGCTAACTTTATTCGGGACATAGGTATTTGGACACCTGCCTCACATTTTATTCTCAGTATTACATGGTCACTGTCAGCCGTGAACCAACGTTACGCGAGACATTCAATATTTGAACATAAGAGTTACATATTCCTTTATTAGCCCCACACCATCTGAATTCCAGGACATCCAGTATTTGGATATATGGCTTACATATTGTACTTAAGAGTAACATGGTCAGTTAAATTTATTGAAAACATGAAAAAGAATACTGAATGACAATAGTTTATTATTTAAATGACCACAAACATGAAAATATGTACAATTTTATTGCAAGACATTACGACACATTTAAAATTAGACATAAGATGAACATGGTATAAAATAACAATGCTAGGCAAAAAAGGTTATATTGAAATACAGTAATGAAATTTCATTTATTTGTTGATTAAAATTAAACAAGGGACAAAATTGTCACAAAACCTGGTTAAAAAAATAAATACATGTATATATAACTAGAGCTTTGTCACAGACGTGTACCTAGTAATTTTAAAATCTCACAATGAATGACATAGTTATGGCCCGGACAAGCTCATTTATGGCCATTTTTGTCTTTTGAACTCCAAGTGTGACCTTGACCTTGGAGATATTGACATAATTCTTTTGCATGACACACCGTCTAATGATTGTGAACAAATGTACAGAGTAATTTTCAATCTCACAATGAATGACATAGTTATGGCCCGGACAAGCTCATTTATGGCCATTTTTTACCTTTGAACTCAAAGTGTGACCTTGACGTTGCAGATATCGACAATTCTTTCGCATGACACACCGTCCAATGATTGTGAACAAATGTACCAAATGATTTTAAAATCTCACAATGAATGACATAGTTATATCCTGGACAAGCTCATTTATGGCCATTTTTTACCTTTGAACTCAAAGTGTGACCTTGACCTTGGAGATATCGACATAATTCTTCCGCATGACACACCTTCCAATAATGGTGAACAAATGTGCCAAATGATTTGAAATCTCACAATGAACGACATATTTATGGCCTGGACAAGCTCATTCATTGCCATTTTTGACCTTTGAACTCAAAGTGTGACCTTCACCTTGGAGTTAGTAACGTTATTCTTTCGCGCGACACACTGTCCAATAATGGTGAACAAATGTGTCTAATGATTTTAAAATCTCACAATGAATGGCATAGTTATGGCCTGGACAAGCTCATTTATGGCCATTTTGGACCTTTGAACTCAAATTGTGACCTTGACCTTGGAGATATCGACGTAATTCTATCACGCGAAACAATGTCAATGTGCTCAGGTGAGCTTAAAAAAAAAAAAACAAGCATCAGAAGGCATTAAACATTGCAATATCAAATAAAGATACAAAGGCAAATCAAAGCTGAATTTAAGTGACATATTAGGCTCATTTGCATATCTTTTGATACTTAGGCTATAGCTTTGTCACTAATCACTAAAAATACCCGAGAGACAGTTTTGACTGGGATGAAATTGACTGACTCAGTTAGGAATAAGAGCATAAGTTTGGGATATGTAAATAAATTCACATGAAAATTGTGTCTCGCATATCTTCACTGCATGATTATGCCGAGGTATAAAATTAGTCACTTAATAAAACAGAAGCTCCACTAAGTTCCCATTAGGTGGGGAAAAGGCATAAATTATGTAAAAATTTAATTAAGAATTGAATATCATTTTTTTGCATTTCATCAGTGTATGAACTGTCGGAAAAATTACACCTAATTTGCATAAACACCAACGTAATTACAATAAAAAATTATCTTAAAGCTGAAATTCTATCGTGATAAGAGTCATAAAAGTCCTTTTTAATCTAGCGTATGAAACTATTTTCAGTTTCGGTTTCATCTCCGTCAAATGGATATATCGTTGAAGTTCGTGCACAAAATATAACGTCAGTTCGCTATTGACCAATAAAAAACACCATAAAGTTTTGCGGAAAACATAACGTCATTTTGGCAACTTGTTTATGACCAGAAAGTAGCGCCATGAATATTCATGTTTAAATTTGCATACAAGGTGGGTTCATCAGAAAA
The DNA here is from genome assembly GCF_020536995.1 of Dreissena polymorpha. Taxonomy (NCBI): domain Eukaryota; kingdom Metazoa; phylum Mollusca; class Bivalvia; order Myida; family Dreissenidae; genus Dreissena; species Dreissena polymorpha. The sequence continues at coordinate 45,533,364 of NC_068355.1, read as the reverse complement.
TGAAAAACCAGTCAATGAACAAATTATCCAATCAGAATACAGCATTCATATGAAAGTGACAAGAGTTGTAATTATTTGTCCATAACTCCGTCCTCTGTGAATCAGCGCACATGGAAAGTGCGTCTCGAACATCTGCACTTCATGCTTAGAAATACTTTACCAGTTAAGATATTCAAAAACATTCATAAACATACTCCTCTCACAAAAATTATCTTAACAGTTTAAGAACTAATGTGTACAGTTTCATAAGATTGTGAATTGTTATGAGAACTTTAACAATTCACAATCTAATGAGCACAGCTTCATTACAAAACTTCTAACTAACAGCCAGTCATAGGCCTATCTTTTGAAATAAAGTTCTCATAACAATTCACAATCTGATGTGCACAGCTTCATTAAAAATCTCACTAATAGCTAGTCATACGTCTGGCACTCAAGTTCCCATAACAAATAATCTATAAAATAAGCCAGTAGATTATAATATAAACCAAACAATTAACACAAGCCGCTAGAGACATGCAGTCTGGCACAATGGCTGTCGTGATGTGGCCTCATGGTGATGTTTGTTCTCTCTTCCTACATTCCAGGTCAATTATATCATACTGCTTACAATATAGCCATGACAGCAGCAATGCAGAAGCCTCTTTCGAAAGACACATCATCATGTGTTCGTTGTAGATTCTGTAAATAAAAACAATTTGGCATAATTCTTTTTGTTCCAGTTTTTTAAATGCATATCTAATATATCTTATTAGTTAACACCAAGAGAAATATTTGGAGCCATATATTTGACTTTGAAGGATGACCTTAACCTTTCACCACTCTAAATGTGCAGCTCCAGGATACACATGCATGCCAGATATCAAGTTGCTATCTTCAATATTGCAAAGGTTATGACCAAGGTTAAGTTTTTAGACAGACACACACATACAATGGCAGACAGGCCAAAAACAATATACCCCCAATCATTTGATCCGGGGGCATTATTACTGGTAATCTTCTATATTTTTATTATTGAAATCTCATTATCAGCGCTCACTGCATGACACTGATGACCTCGTTTTTCAACTTCTAAACAATTAAAATATACAATAGCTCACAGCTTATGTTCTTCAAAAATTCTGTGCAATCGGCTGTCCTCATTTTCCCCATTTGTTCTCAAGGCGTATATATTGCTAAATTAATAACAAAAGCTGGATAAGTCAAATTCATCCTCTTAATAAATATATTAGAAATAATTAATTGTCCATGTTACCTAAATCATCCAGATTACCCATTATTTCCCTAAGTGTGTCCTCCTTTTTGTATACTAAACATACTCTTTTATATTATAACGTAGAACACGAAGGCCATTCAGGCCTGGGCCTCTCGCCTTAAGTACCCTGACCATTGGGACAATATTCTAGAGGACCTCTAAATGAAGCATTCATCTAAATATATCAGAAGTTTTATTTAATCCAGCACATGTAACTAAAATTGTCATCGAACAGTTGTCATAACAATTATTTGAATAATGGCCTTGCCTCAGCATACAAATCATACAAATACATATACATGTACTTACTTGGGATTATTGTATCGTTTCAAAAGCTGATTTGAAATTCTGTCTTGAATCTCCTCTTGAAACTGAAGAGTAATACTGAGCAATTACAAGACCTGACAATGCACACATAATTTAACAAAGTAAGAAATCCATTTTGATCACATTATTCTGTTGGAAATGATAAACATGCTGCTTCCAGACTTTTTTACGATCTTTACAATGTTTCAAATCTAATTTTGATGTTTGGAAAGCCATTTTTCTAAGGATTTATATTGATAAAACTAAACTAGAGATATTGCATAACATGTTGAAAATACCCAAAAGTCATTATTATTTACATGAAAACTAGATACGTGTATTAAGGACACTTTTACACAACCAGTTGCACATCATCTCTTCATGTGCACCTAATGACTTTGTTATAAATGATGTGATTTTGAAATATATTCAAACTAATGATAATCATAAAATGTCCCACACAAAAACAAACATGAACACACTCCAACAGGCAGAGGTAACATGATATGCTCTTTCAACATTAAAAAGGCAGGGACATAAAAGTGACAAATATAAATACTGATATTTTTGTTACAGAAAATTCAAGATAAACAATCTTTAGTGGATATTATTAATTGTACAGAAAATGATATGACACAGTATTAAAAGAAAACCAAAGAAAGTACCTCTAGACGCAAAACTTGTTCAGCATTACATAAAAGTTGTCTGTTGATTGATATGTACTTGAATGGCTCGTTGACAAACTGGTGGTGCCTTCTGTGCCAGGGTATAACACTGCCATTTAATGATGAATTTAGTAATGCAGCCTTTTATATGAGCAAATTTTGACAAAATCCAGAAAAATCATATTTCAGCGTAAATATGCAAAATAAATGTTCCATATTGAAAAACAAAACAGCATTGTATGTTTTGAAATGTAATTTTATAATTAACAAGAGATGTGTTTGTCAAAAACACAATGCCCCCTTCTGCGCCGCTTTGAAGCCATATATTTGACCTTGAAGGATGACCTTGACCTTTGACCTTGAAGGATGACCTTGACCTTTCACCACTCAAAATGTGCAGCTCCATGACATACACATGCATGCCAAATATCAAGTTGCTATCTGAAGTAACAAAGAAGTTATGGGCATTTTTTGAAACCTAAACGCAAAACCTAAATGCAAAGTGTGACGGAAGGACAGACAGACGGACGGTCCGATCACTATATGCCCTCCTTCAGGGGCATAAAAAGTGTCAATTTGTATGCATTTTAAATTTATTGTGTGTACAATAACCAAATGTGAAGCAACATACCATACTTGTTTGTCACATTTGACAATGTCTTGCAAACGTACATTCTGAAGCTGTAAACAAGGAAAAGTCATGTAGGGGGTAAATACAAATATATTAATTACATATTGTTAACATTGGGTTCTATAAACACACATGCCCCTGCCGGATACATGAATGTCAGTAAATGTTTCAAGGAAGCAACTGTACGAGTATCAAAGCTAAATGATATAGAAAATTTATACAGTAAACTAAGGTTTCACCTAGAGATACATATATGATTTCTTTAAAAGTTAGCATAACTTTCTTGCTTTATATTTGCTCACCTCCTTGTCGCATACTGGACAAAGTTCTGTCAAATGACCTGCAGCTTGGACACACTGATGTTGCTGCTGTTTGCATACCTTGCAATACCACAAGCTCCTGAAGTGAAATGAATTTTATTAATAAGATAAGTATTTCTGAACACTTTTTTTAACCTGAACTATCAAGCTCATTGTTATTGAACAGGTTACAAACTTGATGTTATTAAATGTATGATTGCTTAGAAGGTATAACCAGTATATATTTAATTTAATTTTTAAACAAAATTTAAGTTTACCCTTCCACTTCATTGTCACAAACACAGACACAGTCCATTATTAGGTTTTTTCTATGTAGCCGGTGGGTAGTAGAATGATAAACGTCTCTGAAAAAAATAAACTAAAGTTTAAGACACTTTCATTACTTTTACTGACAAGGCAAAAAGATCAATCCGTTTGAAATGACTACTGGTACATTTAATTTTTATGCACCCGAAGGAGGGCATATAGTGATCGCACTGTCCGGTCGTCTGTCCGTCACACTTTGCGTTTAGGTTTCGAAAAATGCTCATAACTTCTATGTCGCTTCAGATGTAACCTTCATATTTGGTATGCATGTGTATATTGACAAGGCCTTTCCATACCCACAAAAATTTTGACCCCTGTGACCTTGACCTTGAACTTAGGGTCCGCGTTTAGGTTTCGAAATCTGCGTTTAAGTTTTGAAAAATGCTCATAACTTCTTTCAAAGCGTTTATAGGGGGCATATGTCATGCTATGGTGACAGCTCTTGTTCTTGACATGCTTTACTCCCTTATGGCTTGGTCACAAATATATGCAATGCAACTAGCTTTTTTTACTATATATACACATGTATAGTAAAAAAAAGCTTGTGAACACTCTAGAAGTCACATTTTTTGCCCAATCATCATGAAACTTGGTGAAAAGATTGGTTTTATATATATTGCATAATTAATTAATTTTGAGTTCAAAGGTAAAAAATGGCCATAAATGAGCTTGTCCGGGCCATAACTATGTCATTCATTGTGAGATTGAAAATTACTCTGTACATTTGTTCACAATCATTAGACGGTGTGTCATGCAAAAGAATTATGTCAATATCTCCAAGGTCAAGGTCACACTTGGAGTTCAAAAGACAAAAATGGCCATAAATGAGCTTGTCCGGGCCATAACTATGTCATTCATTGTGAGATTTTAAAATCAGCCTGCAGTCGCTTGAAAGCTGTTTGCTTAAAACCGTTTTTCTGACAATAACAAATAATTTAATTGGATGCTGGATCGTAACAGCTTGACACGGCAAAACTGGCATACTGGTATTTTTAGTTAGCAATATAAGTCGCATTGTGCTTTATAAATTGTATTCGAGCATTTTGCGACTTATTGAATGACTATGATACCCGATATCAACATTTCATCGGGGATTTGCAGATTTGTCCTGAAATTCAACATTGATTTCAAACTCTTTACTGGTTTGTACTCTTTCTTAGTGTTAGTACTTTTTATCATTTTAAAGTTAAATGAACTGTGTCACAGTAATAGAGACATTAAGGCGATTGTGGCCAGTTTGGATCTAGATCAGCCTGCAGTCGCTTGAAAGCTGTTTGCTTAAAACCGTTTTTCTGACAATAACAAATAATTTAATTGGATGCTGATTTGACTGCGCTTTTCCTGTGACCTGGCTCATATAATAGAATTGTCATTAATCAAATTATTTATTTCGAACATTAACCAATTGTTTTTCTTGTCCCTCGGGATCAATGACTCCAGCACTTTCCTGTTGAGAATTGAATACTGCTAAAGGCGATGCTAGGGGGCGTGAGAGATGTTGCACCTTCCAGTATCGCTCGATTGTTCTTTGTCGGCTCGGGTACTACGTACATGTACCCCGGGTACTCTTAAGTATACTAACATGTATCCCAGCTACGGTAAATATACTAAAATGTACCCGGGAAATTTAACCCTAAATCAGTCGTTGTCGACTATTTTTTTGTAATAATTATATATACACATTTATGTCAATTTTCTGTAGAATGGCCTCTATATTATCGGAACACATACTCAAAAAGCATGTTGATGCAGTGTTTTTTGAAGAGAAGTGTGTTTAAGATAATCGGTTGCACATTTTACGACATCGGATTTTGGGCGCGAATACAACTCGTGTACAGTCTAATATGAACCGAGTACAATTACGTTTACCGGTATTTACCGTACCTGGGGTACATGTAAGTATACTTCGAGTACCCAGGGTACATGTAAGTATACTTAAGAGTACCCTGGGTACATGTAAGTAGTACCAGAGCCGACAATGACCAATCAAGCTCCATTATCCCTCATGAACCGACTCAAAAAACCGAGTGGGCAATATTTGACTTAATTTTTGGTTTGGTTGCTCTCGAGTGATCGAAAATTTCAGAATCTTCCGAAAAGCCCTACGGCTTTGATCCCCAGAAGCGACATTGAAAACTAGCATACTTTGTTATCTTAAAGGCTGCTTAACCTGATATACAATGATAATGTGAATTTTCTCTCACATGATGTTCATCAGTCATATTATATAAAAACTTACAGCAGTAGTAAACAACTGGACAATAATTAATGAACGCATCTTTCATTTGTCTTTGACACTTTGATTTTGACATGGCCTAGATTTAAATATGTGACTGGACTTTACCAGCACTCTTGTAACAGAGCTAAAGTTTAAATGTACCATTGAAGATCACCTAAATCCAGATTTGCTATTATAGACGTGTGGAAAGTTTTAAGGGTGTGACAAGTATGCAAAAATTGGTCATTACCCAGAGGCCACAACTGATCTATGACTGTATTAAAACAAGAAAAATCAGTGCCTGATTTAGATTTCCTTAGATAGTTCAATAAAAACTAATTTCATAAGCCTGGTAACAGTTTAACGGTAATGCTACCAATGTGTCACACCAGGGCCTTGAATTTGAAATCTAGGACATGCATGGTCATTTCTGCATGAAATCAGGACACAAAATTGTATTTTAAGTCCTTAATTGACCTGGCTATAGTTCTCAGATTATTATAAGCTCAATCAGTATATTTATATCATTATTTATGCTTTGTGTATTGTAAACATATACACAATCATACAGTTACATGATAGCAATAAATAATATCAAAGCTACCCATACTATAAAGGTCATTGACAAAGCCTATGGTCAAAATGTGAACACATTGAGTGTAATCGCCCTCTCGTGCCAGCAAAAACAACACGTTGACAGGTTGTCATTTTTGACAGTTCTACTTTCACTTTCATTTTGTGATATCAAACTATTAACAATTATGAGGCTGAGAAAAATATTGCCATTGCTTTTTATGCCCCCGGTAGGGTGGCCTATATCAGTTGAACTGTCAGTCAGTCAGTGTGTCAGTCTGTCCGTCCGTCCGAAAACTTTAGTGGCCGTAACTTTTTATGTCCCCACTATAGTAGTGGGGGACATATTGTTTTTGCCCTGTCTGTTGGTCTGTTGGTTGGTCTGTTGGTTGGTTGGTTGGTTTACGCCAACTTTAACATTTGCAATAACTTTTGCAATATTGAAGATAGGAACTTGATATTTGGCATGCATATGTATCTCATAGAGCTGCACATTTTAAGTGGTGAAAGGTCAAGGTCAAGGTCATCCTTCAAGGTCAAAGGTCAAATATATGGGTCAAAATCGCTCATTTAATGTACACTTTTGCAGTATTTCAATATTCAAGATAGCAACTTGGTATTTGGCATGCATGTGTATCTCATGGAGCTGCACAATTTGAGTGGTGAAAGTTCAAGGTCAAGGTCATCCTTCAAGGTCAGATGTCAAATATATGTGGCCAAAATCGCTCATTTTATGAGTACTTTTGCAATATTGAAGATAGCAACTTGATATTTGACATGCATGTGTATCTCATGGAGCTGCACATTTTGAGTGGTGAAAGGTCAAGGTCATCCTTCAAGGTCAGAGGTCAAATATATGTGGCCCAAATCGCTTATTTTATGAATACATTTGCAATATTGAAGATAGCAACTTGATATTCTGCATGCATGTGTATCTCATGGAGCTGCACATTTTGAGTGGTGAAAGGTCAAGGTCAAGTTCATCCTTCAAGGTCAAATATATGGGTCAAAATTGCTCATGTAATGTCACTTCTGCAATATTGAAGCTAGCAATTTTATATTTGAAATGCATGTGTATCTCATGGAGCTGCACATTTTGAGTGGTAAAGGGTCATGGTCAAGGTCATCCTACAAGGTCAAACGTCATATAGGGGGACATTGTGTTTCACAAACACATCTTGTTTAATATTGAACATAGCAACTTGATATTTGGCATACATGTGAATCTCATGGAGCTGCACATTTTCAGTTGTGAAAGGTGAAGGTGAAGGTCATCCTTCAAGGTCAAATGTCAAATATAAAGCGTCTGTCTGTCTGTCCGAAAACTTTAACATTGGCCATAACTTTTTCAATATTGGCGTGCATGCGTATCTCATAGAGCTGCACATATTGATTGGCAAAAGGTCAAGGTTATCCTTCAAGGTCAAGGTCAAAGGTCAAATTTTGCAATATTGAAGATAGCAACTCCATATTCGGCATGCATGTGTATGTCGTGGAGCTGCACATTTTGAGTGGTGAAAGGTCAAGGTCATCCTTCAAGGTCAAAGGTAAAATACCCGGTATATGGCTTCAAAGCTGCGCAGCAGGAGGCATTGTGTTTCACAAACACAGCCCTTGTTTAATATATTTTCTGCACATTTCTTCAAAAAACTTACATCAATACACGATTTTCTTCCTTAATTCAATCATTCCTGACAGACTTGTGTACATATTTCGCTTACATTTTGACGCGCGTAGGTAGGACCGCATTACCGCTTCCGAAATGTGTATTCATACTATTGCCTTCGAGCAACTTATCTGATGTTTGACGGAAAGGGCCGAAAAATGTGCGAGTGTGGGTCAAGTTCCCCACAGGTACTACACTTTCCTGTTCCTCCAATTTTTTTTCCGTAGAATTTTTCGTACCCAATTTTTTTTCGTACCCAATTTTTTTTCATCACCAATTTTTTGTTCGTACCCAAAAAAAATTCGGTCCCAATTTTTTTGTTCCCAAATATTTTTTCGTACCTAAATTTGTTTTCATACCCAAATTTTTTTCACAAAATTTTTGTACCAATTTTTTTTTTTCGTACCAACATACACAATTGTGGTGATTGTGGTGATGTAGATAAACTTAATTTGATCCATCCTCTCAAAAGCATCATCACACCAGTACTGTCAGTACTTTGATTAAATATTGAAGATAGCACCTTGATATTTGGCATGCATGTGTATCTCATGGAGCTGCACATTTTGAGTGGTAAAATTTTAAGGTGAACATCATCCTTCAAGGTCTTGGGTCGAAAAAACAAAGTCAAGGGAAGTAATAAGCTTTAAATGGACATAGTTATCTGACCTGCCCACGTATATATATTTTTATGCCCCCATTTCGAAGAAAAGGGGGTATATAGTTTTCGCACTGTCCGTCGGTCGGTCGGTTGGTCAGTCGGTCAGTCGGTCGGTCACACTTCGTGTCCGCTCTCTAATTCAAATAGTTTTCATCCGATCTGTACCAAACTTGGTCAGAAGTTGTATCCAGACAATATCTAGGTCAAGTTAGAATATGGGTCATGCCGGGTCAAAAACTAGGTCACGGGGTCACTTAGTGCATTTCAATGATTAAGCATGGTGTCCACTCTCTATTGAAGTAGTTTTCATCTGATCTGTACCAAACTTGGTCAGAAGTTGTATCCAGACAATATCTAGGTCAAGTTCGAATATGGGTCATGCCAGGTCAAAAACTAGGTCACTGGGTCACTTAGTGCATTTCAAGGATTTAGCATGGTGTCCGCTCTCTAATTGAAGTAGTTTTCATCTGATCTTTACTAAACTTGGAAAGAAGTTGTATTCAGACAATATCTAGGTCAAGTTCGAATATGGGTCATGCCGGGTCAAAAACTAGGTCACGGGGTCACTTAGTGCATTCCAAGGATTAAGCATGTTGTCCGCTCTCTAGTTTATGTGGCTTTCTGATTTATTTTGATATTCTAAGACATTTTTATGCCCCCGAAGGAAAGCATATAGTGATCGGACTTTCCATTCGTCTGTCCGTCTGTCTGTCACACTTTGCGTTTAGATTTCGAAAAATGCTCATAACTTCTATGTCGCTTCAGATAGCAATTTCATATTTGGCATGCATGTGTATATTGACAAGGCCTTTCCATACGCACACAAATTTTGACCCCTGTGACCTTGACCTTGAACTTAGGGTCCGAGTTTAGGTTCGAAATCTGCGTTTAGGATTTGAAAAAACCTAATAACTTCTACCAAGCGTTTACACAGTTATACTTTTATGTAGTGACAAAGTTACAGTTGGGGGCATCCGTGTCCTGTGGACACATGTCTTGTTGTTAAATAAATAAAAGCGGCGCAGTAGGCGGCATTGTGTTTCTGACAAATACATTGTGGTAAAAGGTCAAGGTCATCCTTTACGGTCTACGGTAAAAAAACAAATTTAAGGGAAGTAATAAGCTTTAAAAAGGGAGATAATTATTCAATATTGAACATAGCCACTTAATATATTTGGCATGCATGTGTATCTCATGGAGCTGCACATTTCAAGTGGTCAATCACAGTCACAGTAGTTGCTTTTAATTATTTGCTACTAAAAATAAAGATTTGTTAGAGACAATTATTTTCAAGGGAAGTAATTTATATAATTATAAATCTCATATTATATATTTCCTTACCATGAATTGAAGTTCTTTTCACTGTTACTGTACAGATTTATTATTTTGATTATTTATAACTTAAATGATTGATTTGTCAAAGTTTTTTATGTCCCCCACTATAGTAGTGGGGGACATATTGTTTTTGCCCTGTCTGTCTGTTGATCTGTTGGTCCGTTGGTCTGTTGGTCTGTTTGCGCCAACTTTAACATTTTGCAATAACTTTTGCTATATTGAAGATAGCAACTTCATATTTGGCATGCATATGTATCTCATGAAGCTGCACATTTTGAGTGGTGAAAGGTCAAGGTCAAGGTCATCCTTCAAGGTCAGAGGTCAAATATATGTGGCCAAAATCGCTCATTTTATGATTACTTTTGCAATATTGAAGATAGCAACTTGATATTTGGCATGCATGTGTATCTTTAACATTTTGCAATAACTTTTGCTATATTGAAGATAGCAACTTCATATTTGGCATGCATATGTATCTCATGAAGCTGCACATTTTGAGTGGTGAAAGGTCAAGGTCAAGGTCATCCTTCAAGGTCAGAGGTCAAATATATGTGGCCAAAATCGCTCATTTTATGATTACTTTTGCAATATTGAAGATAGCAACTTGATATTTGGCATGCATGTGTATCTCATAGAGCTGCACATTTTGAGTGGTGAAAGGTCAAGGTCAAGGTCATCCTTCAAGGTCAGAGGTCAAATATATGTGGCCCAAATCGCTTATTTTATGAATTCTTTTGCAATATTGAAGATAGCATCTTGATATTTGGCATGCATGTGTATCTCATGGAGCTGCACATTTTGAGTGGTGAAAGGTCAAGGTCAAGGTCATCCTTCACAAGGTCAAGGTCATCCTTCAAGGTCAAACATCATATAGGGGGACATTGTGTTTCACAAACGCATCTTGTTTTTTAATGATATAATTATAATTTCATTACATACCTGTGGACTTAATGTCCATAGATACATGATCTCTTTTAAACCACAGGCCTTGGTTGTCAGTGATGTCTGACATGTTCATAATTGACTGTGAGACGACCCCCCCCCCCCCCCTGGTTGGATTGGACAAAATTCTAGGGAAGTAATAAGCTTTAAAGGGAGATGATTTCGATACCTGCCAAATGATAAATTGCAATTTTATATAAAAGCGGCGCAATAGGGGGCATTGTGTTTCTGACGAACACATCTCTTGATATAATTATCATTTCTTACCTGTTCTAATTTGTGAATGCTAGTTTTCATTAAATACCAGTGGACTTGTGTCCATAAATACATGATGAACTCTGGCTATGATCTCTTTGATAAACCACAGGCCTTGGTTGTCAGTGATGTCAGACTTGGTAATTTTTTGACTGTCTACAGACCCCCCCCCCCCCCCCCCCCCAGTAGGATTGGACAAAATCCAAGGAAAGTAATAAAGCTTTAAAGGGAGATGATGTCTATACCTGCCAAATGATAAATATAAATTTTATTTCAAAGTGGCGCAGTAGGGGGCATTGTGTTTCTGACAAACACATCTCTTGTTGGGTCACTAGGTCAAAGGTCAAGGTCACTGTGACCTCTAAAAAAAATAATCTGACAAGCTTTCGCAGCCAATTGTGGCATCCGTTATGCGGTGCTCTTGTTTAATTTATTGTGACCTGAAATATTTGCATGCTATAACTGTGTAATACAACATATTTTAATCATTACTTATGCAAGTTGCACAATGTTTAATTTTGTTTTTTGGAAGTTACTGAGAAATCATTTTAGCGATTGGTCCTTTTGTGTTATACTTTTAATTAATTTTCTGACAACAGTTTTTCAAAGTTCTGTAGCTACTGTAGTAAGTGTAGTTTTTTAGAGCTTTTTAATCACTGATTTATTTACATAGGATATGCAATCTTCCACAATAAAACTGTTCCAATATTTTACATTTTTTAAATGAGTACATCAGGAATAAGTTAGATAATGTAAATTTGAAAAAAAATAGTCTTATTGACAAAGTCCATTCAGTTTATTATAATAGATCAGGTGTGTTTGTAATATTTTCCTTCATAATTTAGCCAGGCTCTGAGAAAACGGTGCTTAATGCATTTGTATAAAGTGTCGTTCAAAATGAGCAATTGCAGTATTACGTGCTAATCGGGGACTACTCTTTCCGCCTTTACTTGATTTTTAGCTCGGCTGTTTTCTGAGAAAACCCGAGGTATTGTCATAGCCAGCTCAACGTCCGACGTCCGCGTTGTGCTAAAACCTTTACATTTTGTTAAAGTATTGAACATTGGCTCTTAAATCAAAGTGCTTCATTCTACAACTGTGAAACTTCACATGTAGCTGCACCTTGATGAGTTCTACATGCCACACCTATTTTTGGGTCACTAGGTCAAAGGTCAAGGTCACTGTGACCTCTAAAAAAAAAAATTCTGACAAGCTTTCATTTATTAAAAACTGCACCGCAGCAGAGCGTGGCACCCGTTATGCGGTGCTCTTGTTTATTAGAAGAAACTTTCTTAAAACGAACAAACAACAACACAAAAGGCGAAAGTGTCGTCCCTGATAAGTCTGAGCGGACTGCACAGGCTAATCTGGAATAACACTTTAGGCACATGCTCTGAGCCCCATTTTTCCAAAGCAGACTAAGTTGTACCTTTAACTCATTACTTGTGTGGTGTACAGGCGGGTGATGCTAGGGGGTCCGGTTGAGGAAAAGCCATAGCAAGAAGAAGGGCAAGAAAAAGAAGGATGATGACTCGTTAGACTCCCCCAGGCCTCTTGGCATGCCCCCTGCGTACCCCATATCAGATGTAAGTACTCAATTCTCAAATAATAAAAAAATGTTGTTTTTTTAACTTTGCTGTATGTGTTCAAAAGTGAAGTTTTTTTTTGTGAACCTTAAGGCTCCCTCTGGATAAAAATTATCTGTAGCCAAATTTACTGCTTTATGTCTGAATTCTTTTTATGCCCCCGGATCGAATGATGAATTGGGTGATCAACCTCATATGCACAAGTTTGATGACAGTGACAGTCACAATGTTTACATTTTAAAATAAATGTATGTATCTCAATCTGCTAGTGCATGCACACACAGACAGACACCATGCCATAAGCTCTTCTGGCCTATGGCCAGTTAAGCTAACAAATGCCAGAAGAGCTTATGGTATGGCATGGTGTCTGTCTGTCTGTGTGTGCGTGCGTTAGCCTTTTCTTGTTTGTCCGATAAAGTCCACAGTTTTCATCCGATTCTTTTCAAACTTGTTCAGTGTCTTTATATTAATGAGGATCCGTATCCTATTGATTTTCAGGTCACTGGGTCAAAGGTCAAGGTCACAGTGACTCGAAATAGTAAAATGGTTTCCGGATGATAACTCAAGAATGCTTAGGCCTAGGATCATGAAACTTCATAGGTACATTGATCATGACTGGCTGATGACCGCTTTTGATTTTCAGGTCACTAGGTCAAAGGTCAAGGTCACAGTGACTCGAAATAGTAAAATGGTTACTTTTTCTTGTTTATCCGATAAAGTCCACAGTTTTCATCGGATTCTTTTCAAAGTTGTTCAGTGTCTTCAAATTAATAAGGACTCAAACCCTATTTATTTTCAGGTCACTGGGTCAAAGGTCAAGGTCACAGTGACTCGAAATAGTAAAGTGGTTTCTGGATGATAATTCAAGAATGCTTAGGGTTAGGATCATGAAACTTCATAGTTACATTGATCATGACTGGCAGATGACCCCTATTGATTGTCAGGTAACTAGGTCAAAGGTGACTCTAAACAGTAAAATGGTTTCCGGATGATAACTCAAGAATGCTTACGCCTAGGATCATGAAACTTCATAGGTACATTGATCATAACTGGCAGATGACCCCTATTGATTTTCAGGTCACTAGGTCAAAGGTCAAGGTCACAGTGACTCGAAACAGCAAAATGGTTTCCGGATGATAACTCAAGAATAGGATCATGAAACTTCATAGGAACATTGATCATGACTGGCAGATGACCAGTATTGATTTTCAGGTCACTAGGTCAAAGGTCATTGTCACAGTGACTCAAAATAGTAAAATTGTTTCTGGATGATAACTCAAGAATCCTTACACCTAGGATATTGAAACTTCATAGGTACATTGATCATGACTGGCAGATGACCCAAATTAATTTACAGGTCATAGGTCAAGGTCACAGTGACTCAAAACAGTAAAATGGTTTCCGGATGATAAGTCAAGAATAATAAGGCCTAGGATCATAAAACTTTATAGGTACATTGATCATGACTGGCAGATGACCCCTATTGATTTTCAGGTCACTAGGTCAAAGGTCAAGGTCACAGTGACAAAAAATGTATTCGCACAATGGCGGCCACTACAACTGACAGCCCATTTGGGGCATGTTTTACAAACAGCCCTTGTTTAAAAAGAGCAATATCAAAGCAATAATTCCAGAATGACTTCCTCTTGAATATGAGAAAATTTTGAAATCTTGTTTGCGCGATTAAGTACACAGTTTCCAACTTATTCTTTCCAAACTTGCACAGTGTTTATAGCAGTAGAGGGATTCAGGCCCTCATGGGCCTCTTGTCTTATGTAATGTACTCCAAACTTGCACAGTGTTTATAGCAGTAGAGGGATTCAGGCCCTCATGGGCCTCTTGTCTTATGTAATGTACTCCAAACTTGCACAGTGTTTATAGCAGTAGAGGGATTCAGGCCCTCATGGGCCTCTTGTCTTATGTAATGTTGTTACATGTATGGTCATGAGTCTGCATCCAAAATTCCATGGGTTACCCTCTGGGCAGCTACGTTTGATTTGGCGTAGTCACCATGGTTAGCCCAGGCAGCTTTCCTGCACGTTCTCAGAGGCCAGATCATCAGAGAGGTGATTGAGAATCATGAGGTAGCTGCTGTGCAAAGATTTGGGTTCAGATCTGATAAGCCTTTAAAGAGTGCAGCTTATCATTCCAACAAGGTACATTTAATAAGAAAATAAATAAATAGTTGTTATATCTACATGTTTTTAGCTCACCTGTCAAGAAGTGACATGGTGAGCTTATGTGACCGTGTGATGTCCGGCGTCCGTTGTGCGTGTGTTGCTGCTTGCATGTGTCCGTCAACAATTTGTTTGTGTAGATAATAGAGGTCACAGTTTATCTTGATGAAATCTGGGTTGGGATGGTATTTGGGTCATCTGGGGTCAAAACTACCGTAGGTTTCCACGTATAGCGCGCAGTGTATACCTTCAAAATTGAAAATTAAAAAGCTGGTGCACGCTATACATTGATACAACGCTATCCTGGCTGCTTTATTGGTAAAAAATATGTTGTGTAATCGTAAATAATCAAAATGGCCGCCATGTTTTTTTTTCAAGAAAACTACCACCCTATAATCGTACAGACTGAGGGGCCATTGTCGCAACAACAAGAAGTTGCTACTGGTAGATATGAATGCGGTAGAAGAAGTTTTGGTCAAAAATAAATCCCATGCGACATTCAAATTTACCGGTAATGCCCATGCTTCCCGAGGAAAAATCACACGATGTACACTAATTCTTATTTTCTCACGTTTTTCACGAAATGCACGTGGACTGTTAATCTTTTGCTAGAAAATTACAAAATTGTCGGAAAAGTATAGTGCTATGCAACCCATGCTCCTAATCATAATGACGCTTCCTATTTTGAATGCTTAATAAAGCTTTCCAATGCCCCGGATTATTGGATTGTGCAATAGTAAAATGGCGGCCATTTTCGGTCAGATTTGGTGGTTTTATTGTCTTTAAATATTTTTTTCTCCATTTTTGCATTTAAAAAACAGCCTGCGCGCTATACAGGAGAGCGCACTATACGTGGAAACCTACAGTAGGTCACTAGGTCAAATAATAGAAAAACCTTGTGTTGACAATAGAGGTCACAGTTTTCATCCAATCTTTATGAAATTTGGTCAGAATGTTTATCTTGATGAAATCTGGGTTGGGATTGTATTTGGGTCATCTGGGGTCAAAAACTAGGTCAATAGGTCAAATAATAAGAAAACTTGTGTAGACAATAGAGGTCACAGTTTTTATCCTATCTTTATGAAATTTGGTGGGAATGTTTATCTTGATAAAATCTGGGTTGGGATTGTATTTGGGTCATCTGGGGTCAAAAACTAGGTCACTAGGTCAAATAATAGAAAAACCTTGTGTAGACAATAGAGGTCACAGTTTTCATCCAATCTTTATGAAATTTGGTCAGAATGTTTATCTTGATAAAATCTGGGTTGGTATTGTATTTGGGTCATCTGGGGTCAAAAACTAGGTCACTAGGTCAAATGATCGGAAAAAAAATTGTGTAGACAATAGAGGTCACAGTTTTCATCCTATCTTTATGAAATTTGGTCACAATGTTAATCTGGATAAAATCTGGGTTGGGATTGTATTTGGGTCATCTGGAGTCAAAAACTAGGTCACTAGGTCAAATAATAGAAAAACCTTGTGTAGACAATAGAGGTCATAGTTTTAATCTGATCTTCATGAAATATGGTCAGAATGTTTATCTTGATAATATCTGATTTTTGAGCGTATATGGGTCATCTGGGGTCAAAAATTTGGTCACTGGGCCAATTCTAGTAAATTCTTTTGTAGATGAAAGAGGTCACACTTTTCATCACGTCTTAATGAAATTTTGTCAGAATGTATTAATTAATGAAATCTGGGTTGGGATTGTATTTGGGTCATCTGGGGTCAAAAACTAGGTCACTAGGTCAAATGATCGGGAAAAAAAATGTGTAGACAATAGAGGTCACAGTTTTCATCCTATCTTTATGAAATTTGGTCACAATGTTAATCTGGATAAAATCTGGGTTGGGATTGTATTTGGGTCATCTGGAGTCAAAAACTAGGTCACTAGGTCAAATAATAGAAAAACCTTGTGTAGACAATAGAGGTCATAGTTTTAATCTGATCTTCATGAAATATGGTCAGAATGTTTATCTTGATAATATCTGATTTTTGAGCATATATCGGTCATCTGGGGTCAAAAATTAGGTCACTGGGCCAATTCTAGTAAAACCTTTTGTAGATGAAAGAGGTCACACTTTTCATCACGTCTTAATGAAATTTTGTTAGAATGTATTAATTAATGAAATCTGGCTTGGGATTGTGTATGGGTCTGATAGAATTTAAGTTGATGTAGCAAGGTTAGTCAAGTGAGCGATTCAGGGCCATCATGGCCCTCATGTTATTCAATTGAGCTGTTCAGAATGTTATTATGTTTTAATAAGAGTGAAGTGTAACTTCAATTTTGGTTATTGTACTATCACCGATATGGAACACTTGTTTGTAAATGTTTTTAATGTTTCTCCTGATCGGAGTGTATAGCGTAAGCATTTTTTGTTTTGATAATATATTACGTGTAATTTGTTAAATATTTTAGAAAAATATGTACAGTACTCTATGAGTAAATTCACATA
Source organism: Dreissena polymorpha (assembly GCF_020536995.1). Lineage (NCBI taxonomy): Eukaryota > Metazoa > Mollusca > Bivalvia > Myida > Dreissenidae > Dreissena > Dreissena polymorpha. The sequence continues at coordinate 45,516,012 of NC_068355.1, read as the reverse complement.
CTTCACTTTCCTTATTTTATCCGAAGAAGAACTTGTCCGAAACACTCCAATGTTGAGTTTGTAAATATGTTTTGACATTTTTGGAAGTCAGTATTTGTTGCTATTTTAGATTTGTTCTCTTCTTTAGTTATTTCCCAGATATAGATGATTCATGGAGTTTCAACATCACATGAAATTAGTTCATTTTCCATTTGTAAATGTTTGGACTAACAACTTTTTCAGGATGTAATAGGAAATAAGCAAGCATATACCAAAAAACACATATATGTATAACCAGTTCAAACTGTGTTTGATTTCAGTTTTTAGTTCAGTGTTAATATTCATATTGTATAAACTATAAACCATTAACTTTAACACTTACAGATGTGCATTGTTCCATCATCTTTGTCCAGCCACCCGACCTGACTTGTAACAGGTATCAGGATTCCCTGTAGTTCCACCACCAATGATAGCTTTCCCAAGGCTACAACTACATACAGAAGATGATAGTCAACAGTCAGCGTGTGATGTTAGAAATTGGCATTCAGCTGGCCTATATAAACCAGCACACCTATACTGCTTGGTAGGTATTTAGTGACGAGTACATGCCACTGTTTAGTCGTTGAAACTTTTTTAATTGTTTTCCTTGAGTCATCAGTAACAACATTTATCCAATGTATTCTAAAATGGAACATTGGAAAAGAACAATGTAAGTGTTAATATCAGTAATATTATTGTTTGTTTTATTATAAAGCTAAATAATTTTACTGTATATTATTATTTATTGAAGATATTTGGGTTAAAATAATTACACTTTCCACGCACGTGTTCTGTGATCACATGTACATGTATTTGACTTTATCTGTTTGTATGCTGTACATTGTTATACTAGTTGGAAACTGTGTAACGCTATGATTGTAGCAATTTATAAATAATTTGATAGAAAATGACTGTTCCACAACACTATTTAGTGTCTGTTCATGTCAATCTAGTAAATCAATCTGGTCAATCCCCCACCAAACAAACTTGTAAACAGTGTATGTGTTTGAACACCCCATTTAATAGTTACCCTTTGTATCTTGTATTATAGTAACAATACCTAACACTACTATTATCTGTTTACATTATGGATGATATAACTGTTCCCAACTTGAACCCGACAATATTGTTAGAACTCGTTTTGTTATGTTGCCCTTATTGTATACCTTGTATACTTGGGTGTAAATAAAGAGTTGTTCTGTTCTGTTAATCAGATTTAAGAGTGTTGTGTTTAAATTATTGGGGATTATTTGAATGCATGTTACATCAATTAAAAAGTGTTATTTCTTACGGTACAAGTAATCCAACTATTAGTCTCGTAAAGTGTTACAGCTCGGCTTGTATATGAACATTAAAAAGTCATATAGATCTAAAATGGGCCTTTTTACAGATTTTGGCAAGTATTGAAGTTTGTTATTAAATGCTTTGATAAATGTAAACATTGGATCTAAAAAGCTTCAGTAAAAAATCAAGAATAAAATTTTAAAAAGTAACCCTCTACAGGGCTCAAACCACTGACCCCTGGAGTCCTGGAGTAAAAAGTCTACCACTTAGACTACTCGGCCATCAGTGCTCATACAATGAAGAATGTATTTTATCCTTTATATAAGCAATCCTCGTAGTTTTACAAACTATAACGAAAACAACAGAACTCCCCAAATTGTTCAATTGTTTTGCATTTTAGAGCATTGTAAATGTTCAGTATTACTGTTTTCTCACAAATATCATAACTGAAACGAAGATTTGCGAATCTGAAAGCATGGTTTTTAATTTTGTCAATTTATCAAAACGTGAAAAGGCCTCTTTAATACTTAGTGCTGCACAAACTTAGTGTCATGTTGAGTTATTTTCGTTACTCTCCTAGTGTAAGAAACATACAATTGTAGATCTCTAGCATTGGCGGTTATTATGCCCCCCTTCGAAGAAGAGGGGGTATATTGCTTTGCTCATGTCGGTCTGTCGGTCGGTCTGTCGGTCTGTCAGTCCACCAGGTGGTTGTCAGACGATAACTCAAGAACGCTTGTGCCTAGGATCATGAAACTTCATAGGTACATTGATCATGACTAGCAGATGACCCCTATTGATTTTGAGGTCACTAGGTCAAAGGTCAAGGTGACTCCAAATAGTAAAATGTTTTTTTTAATGATAATTTTAGAATGCATACGCGGCCAACAGGGCACACTCTGAACAATATTACTGAAGCAACTGGTCTGTAATCCTAAATCTATAATTATCAGTCCAATGAAACATCATCCTTTTAGTAAAATACAGTGGATCAGTAAAAATATTATCAGAATATGAGAAATTTTTGTATATTTTGTATATTAAATATTGTGTTAATGTTTAATTTTGTTGATTAATATAAATATAAGCAGGACAGGGGAGGTAATACACTACAGGGGAAACAAATGCAATAAGTTTAAATTTATTGTTACAGATTTGCCTCCCTTGTAATATATTTAAATTTTACCAAATGTAAGGCTAACTGCATTTTTGTAATGCATACTACTACTACTACTACTACTACTACTACTACTACTACTACTACTACTACTACTACTACTACTACTACTACTACTGCTACTACTGCTGCTGCTGCTGCTGCTACTACGACTACTACTTCTACTACTACTACTACTACTACTACTACTACTACTACTACTACTACTACTACTACTACTACTACTACTACTACTACTACTACTACTACGACTACTACTACTACTTCTACTGCTATTACTACTACTACTACTACTACTACTACTACTACTGACTACTACTACTACTACTACTACTACTACTACTACTACTACTACTACTACTGCTATTACTACTACTACTCTACTACTACTACTACTACTACTACTACTACTACTACTACTACTACTACTACTACTACTACTTCTACTACTGCTCTACGACTACTACTACTACTACTACTACTACTAATACTACTACTACTACTACTACTACTTCTACTACTACTACTACTACTACTACTACTACTACTACTACTACTACTACTACTACTACTACTATTTCTTTTGCTACCACCACCACCACCTACTACTACTACTACTCTATTACTACTACTACTACTACTACTACTACTACTACTCTATTACTACTACTACTACTACTACTACTACTACTTCTACTACTACTCTACTACTACTACTTCTACTACCACTACTTCTACCACCACCACCACCACCACCACCATTCACAGTGACAAAAATCGTATTCAGTGACAAAAAACGTATTCACACAATGGCTGCTACTACAACTTATAGCCCATATAGGGGGGCATGCATGTTTTACAAACAGCCCTTGTTTAAATATTTGTTTCGTCTTATTTGTTGCAGATTCTTATGGCCTCAACTGTTCCAACACATGTAAATAAATACGATATATTTTCAACTTATCGCTGGGTTATCTGTTGAGATTTTCAATCCCGAACAAAAACCAATTTAAATAAGAAAGGCATTTAATTGTTTCTATTACAAATATGGGATTTTAATAAAGTATCTTTTTCTGATTTCAGGTTCAGTGGTTGTTGAAAGAACAGGGGCAGGATCTTGCTTGAACAGGGACTCGCCCTTCAAGTGACTCGATAGGTAGCACCCTAGTCACTGCCATTGCCTATGAAAAGGCCAGTTGCCCTGGAGATGGGAACATCTGACCCACACGAGTTTCTGATCTTGAGCAGCTCTTATGGTGAGCCCTTGTGGTACATGTCATAAGTAAAGTGACAACTGCCTTAAAAAGCAGATGAAGAATGAATTTCGTTTAAAAAAGCTTCAAACATGTATTTGCACATTTATGTATCAAGACTAATGGAAATAGTTAATGTAGTTGACAGAAATAATTGTAAGCAATATTGCTGTTAATGGAAAAATTCTTATGGTGTGAGCAAACACACCTTTCCATATGGAGAGGAAAACCAGGTTCAAATCCTGGTTGGGATCCCATATAAGCAGCAACTCGCATAATAGATTTAATTCGGAACTCTTGGGCTGTGGGTTTTTCCGATTTCTGAGCGCGCGCTGGATGTACAAACATTGTCATTCATACAATAATGACCAGTAATTTCGACATCCGATTTGTTTCCTATTCAATAGTGAATAATAAGTATTTAAACGACAATAGGTCGCCGTGGTGTAATGGATATGGTGTCCGCCTAGCGACCGGGAGGTTACAGGTTGGATCCCCAACGTAGGAGCGTTCTTTAGATCTCCACCAAAGACACCAAGTACTGGTTCTAGGCCCAGGAAACGGACTCGAGAGCGTTTATATAAGCTTATGCTTTCGATGCAATCAAGCTACAATAAATAGGTTTAAACTAAACGACAATAGTGTTTCTTTAAAAAATGTCAAAATTCAAGTGTTTTGTTGTTATTACTATTATTATTATTAATTACACATAACAAATCTAACACTGATATACATGTATGTCCGACGTTTAATACAGAATAAAAGTCAAAATAAAACAGTTCAGATGTACAGCCGCCTATAGTATACGAATGGGTCCAGTAGCTACCATCCTTACAAAACAGACTTTGTCAGCTGTATGGTAACGAAGGAACCTATACAAACTGCTTGACATAGGCAATATTTCTTCTGAAAACCATATTCATGTTCTTGTTTTTGTGGCATACTTGATAGATATAGCAAATAAAAGTAATGTATGGTAAAGCTCGTTAGTGATGTGCCTTCTAATCTTAAGGTCTTAGTCTTTATCGAATAATTTTCTTAACCTTACAGATTAGATAAAAGAAAAACATCACAATAGAGCTATATCAATAGACATAAATATCCAACTGATATGGAACGATATATTAGTTCTAGTCGTACGAATGAACTGAGGATAGTGAGGTTTTTGTTGTGTGGTACCGGTACTTGTCTGTATGATTTTAAATAGTATAATATACGATGAAGTCAATGCCTTGCTAGTTTCATTGACAAACTTCCATTTAAACTGTATGCCCAGGCCTACGTACAGTATGTGCAATGACATAGTTACGTGACCGAAGCTGTTTACATGTACATGCAGCATTATATCGTGTTACAGAGTATTCTTACAAATTAAACACGATCGAAATTAGTTCATCTAAAGAAAAATGATTAAATCATGGTTTTTTTATCAACTATAAGGAACGTTTGAGCAGAAAAAGTGGTGTATACGATTTAGCGATAAGAGAAATTATTGATTTACTCTCTTTTAAAATTTGCTAGTCAGCTTTTGTTTGTACCTACTGCGCGTGCTCAAATATCGGAAAAACCCAGACTGGAGAGTTCCGAATAACAACTATTTACATATGAATTGTACAAAGAATATCAGGTGTTGTCATAGTGTATGATATTTAATATTCATATTAAAATAGATCATAAGTTTTTGATGATTTTCTCAATTACACACACACACATAAGCAGTATTTATATGTATTTTTACTTTATGTGATTGATAATTAGTATAATGACACCATCATTAGCTTCATACTACATTTGATGTCAACAACAAAGGCCCATAACTCTGTCCTGGCAATTAATTATAATTATTACCCTTTTTTACTTTAAAAAGAAAACGGTTTGTTTGCAACAAGTGTACATCTTAGTTTCTACTACTGAATCCAGCATGCATATCTTCAGTGTCATAATAAATGACAAATACTGAAGAAAATGTGATTTTTATGAAGTATTTTTGTCAGATTTCAGGTGCAGTGCTCATGGAAAGTGCAGGGCGTGGACCTTGCTGGAACGGAGTCACTTTAAGCCCCCATGAAAAAGCTAGAGGCCCAGGAGATGGGAACCACTGACTAACATTAGTTTCCCATCTAGAGCAGCACTTAAGGTGACCTCATTAAAGCCAAATTTCTGAAATACATCAGTGTGCAGAGCTTATACGTCAAGTTGAAGACTTACAATTCAGCTCATGGACAGTGATGAAACATTTAAACACAACCGTATTATGAGTGAACAAATCTAAACAAAAACAAATGTGTTGTTGCCTTATGCCAATGTCATGGCACACTGGTCGCTTAACTTAATTCTACACTAAAGTGCTTCTTTTCAAGGATAAGGCTTTGTTGAATGCTTTAATAAATATACAATATAAAATGACCTGCACAACTATGAAACGATGTGAATTGAATATTTTGTACAACTACTGCTGGCCTTATTAAAAAAACACAATATGAAGCTTCATAACTAAATGTGTGCACAAAAAGTATGTACCGTTTCTGATCAGTAACTTCTTTGAGTAGTTTATGTTTGACGACTGTTCAGTATAGTTGCTTTTTTGACTGAGTTAGTTTTTAAGCAAATACAGTGAACTTTTCTAATCATTTTGCTTAGAATAAAATTACTGTTTGAAATGCCTCAAATATCTTAGATGAACTTTGTCTTATGACTTTTTTTTAAATTAAAATCTCTTGTCATAAGTATAATTTTCTGGGCTAGTTTTCAAAATTTCATATGTATTGCGCAAACTGCTTGTTCTCTCGAATTCAAGTGATTCAACAGTAATTAAATAAATATTTAATAAAAACAGTTTTATTTGAATATTAATTGATGTCCAGGCTATTCGGTCTTTTTTACACTTATACATTATTTCTATACAATTGCTCATAGTATTGAATTACAAATTGATATTATTTTGACTATTTGACAATCATTGCATTCTACTGATTAATGTACACAATCGAATAATTCACTTGTTTCTGAAAATCAAGAAAAAATACATTAACTAATTGCTACGAGTTATTACGGATTTATTTCATTAATGTACGTTTATATATATAACTCTTATACAGTTGGTTGCTCATTCGACAGTGCAGCCTGTTAAATTTATCTTAAATGAAGGACACTTGCTGCATGCCAGATGTTTCCAAATCTTTTACATTTAATTGATTGCATAGCTGAATAGAATTAATGGGTACTTCAAATATAGAAACATTTTAAAAAATAAAATGGGTATCGTTAGGAATTAATAATCATAAGGTCCGTTTTGCGATAGACATCTGCAGTTGATCTTGAATTGTACACTAATAATAACCATGCATGTAAATGAAAACGATACGCAAGTACAGTGTCATTGGCGATATTTGAATTGCTTCTTTATATATAATTGATTCATAACGATTCGCTACTGCAAATGATGTTCTATGCACTCGAAGTGTCACATTAACAAATCTTTACAATTATGAAATTAAATATTTTGTTTATAAAATCATATCCTATTTTGCAATCATCGGCGCGTTGTGTTGGCGTCCTTCAAACCCACTTATACGCCAATAAGATGGCAGAAAGCAGCTACCAAACTACATTCATAAGGATATATTAAGCGTCTCTTAGAAGCTCGCTTATCAACATTGCAAATGCATATGTATATTTCCATGTTTTAACTTAAGACATTTTTAAATAGACATGCAGACCTGTCATACACTGTCATTAGTGACAGGTCATACTGTCCTCAGTTGTTGGACACACTGTCCCAGAAGTGTGTCCTTAGCTGTTGGTTGCCAAAAAATAAAAATAAGCTTTTCTTGGGTCCTCTGTACCTTTTCACAAACATTTAGAGTCTGCATCCCGGACTTAAATACGAATCACTAAAACTCGAGACATCTTCAGCTAGAAAATTGTTTAACTTTACCAGTTCATGTAAGTGTTGTCAACACTTTGACGGACGTGATGTTTAATGACAGTACGGTATATTATTTATTTGCGTCTTAAATAAAAACTCGGAATATTTATGAAAATTATGAAGTTGTAAAATGGTTTGTGATTTAAAATCATATTCATCATAAATCAAATCATTTTAAATCACAGTAACTATAGCGTGAGCTCGTAATTTTATTGCGAACATGATTAATACTATCACATGCGTGTGTAAAACTTTTAAGAGCGCACGTTAAAATAGCATAACACATATAATAACTAACATGATTAATACTATGGCATGCTTATACATGTATAATACTATCAAAAGCGCACGTTCTAATAGCGTAACTCACATAATAACTATCGTGTACTCACTTTATTACTATCACTAATGAAAAAGCTCTCTTAATGTCGCTGAATCATTACATCTCCCTTTCCGCATACTAGAATTGGCCTTTGCACGGCGCACTTATGACCTCCAAGATATATGCAGACAGGTCACACTGTCCTCAGTTGTGGGTCACACTGTCCTCAAAAGTGGGTTACACTGTCCTCAGAGGTAGGCTGCCAAAAAATAAAAATTAGTTTTTTTCTTTGCCCTTCGTCCCTTTTAACAAACATTTAGAGTTTGAATCCCAGGCTTAAACAAGAATAACTTAAATTCGAGACATTTTCAGCTAGAAATATCTTTTACTCTACCACGTCACGATAGTGTTGGCAACACTATGATGGATGTGATGTTTAATGGTCTTAATATAACGGTCTTGATCTTAAATTATATTGCCTTCAGATAGTTTAATGTATGCAGAAAAAATACGGCGCCTGCGCAAAGTGGCCCCAGTGGTATGCGTCACTGCTGTTAGTTTAAAAGAACTCCTAGCAAGCACATTACATCACAGCTCTTGTTAATTTTTGTATGCATTTAATAGCCGTCGGTAATATTATTGCGCACATTATCACTATAGCGTGCACACATAATAGCTATTGCATGTGCACATAATAGCTATATCTTTCCCACACAGTAACTATAGCGTGCGCTCGTAATTTTATTGCGAACATGATTAATACTATCGCATGCGTATGTAAAACTTTTAAGAGCGCACATTAAAATAGCATAACACATATAATAACTAACATGATTAATACTATCGCTTGCATGTTTAATACTATCAATAGCACACGTTATAATAGCGTAACGCACATAATAACTAGAGCTTTGTCACAGACGTGACGTATACCCCCACGTGCCGCATTGACACAGACTATTCTGCATGCTGTCTTCACAAAACAAGAGAATCAAATTTATGGCAATTTTTAAGAATTATATTGCCATTATCATTTATGGCCATTTCGACCTTTGAACTCTTGAATTCTTTCGCATGACATGCCGTCCAAATTTATGGCCATTTTTTTACTTTTGAACTCCAAGTGTGGCCTAGACCTTGGAGATATCGACATAATTCTTTCGCATGACACATCGTCCAATGATTGTGAACAAATGTACTAGGTATTTTTTAAATCTCACAATAAATGACATAGTTATGGCCCGGACAAGATCATTTATGGCCATTTTTGACCTTTGAACTCACAGTGTGACCTTGACATTGCAGATATCTGCGTAATTCTTTTGCGCGACACACCATCCAATAATGGTGAACAAATGTGCCAAATGATTTTAAAATCTCACAATGAACAACATAGTTATGGCTGGACAAGCTCATTTATGGCCATTTTTTACCTTTGAACTCAAAGTGTGACCTTGACCTTGGAGTTATTGACGTAATTCTTTCGCGGGACACACCGTCCAACGATGGTTAACAAATATGCCAAATGATTTTAAAATCTCACAATGAACGACATAGTTATGGCCCGGACAAGCTCATTTATGGCCATTTTTGACCTTTGAATTCAAAGTGTGACCTTGACCTTGGAGATATTGACGTAATTCTTTCGCGGGACACACCGTCCAATGATGTTGAACAAATGTGCCAAATGATTTTGAAATCTCACAATGAAAAGCAGAGTTATTGCCCATTTATGGCCATTTGTAATCTTTGAACTCAAAGTGTGACCTTGACCTTCGAGATATCGACATAATTCTTTCGAGCGACACACCGTCCCATGATGGTGAACAAATTTGCCACATGATGTTAAATCTCACAATAAATGATAAAGTTATGGCCCAGACAAGCATTTGACCCTTGAACTCCAAGTGTGACCTTGACTTTGAGATATTGACGTACTTTTTTCACGCGACACACTGTCCCATGATGGTGAACAAATGTACCAAGTTATTTTAAAATCTAACAATAAATGACATAGTTATGGTCCGGACAAACTTTAGGTTTAAAACACACTAAGTGACCCCGTGACCTAGTTTTTGACCTGGCATGACCCATATTCAAACTTTACCTATAAATCATCAAGATACAACTTGTGACCAAGTTTGGTGAGATCGGATAAAAATTTCGGGACAGACCGACAAAGTGACACTGTATAGATATCGTGTGTGCACGTGATTACTAGCGCATACTCCTGTTATTACTATCACTAATGAAATAGCGCTCTTAATGTCACTGAACCATTACATCTCCGTTTCCGCATATGGGCTTTTTGCACGGTGCACCAACGACCTCCAAGATATATGCAGACAGGTAACAGTCTAGGGCTGCAACAGGTACCTGAAATATCTGATGATATCGGATCCAACTTCAGTTGTCTGATTACCAGACAACTCGCCCCAAAGACAACTCGCCCCATAACAACTCGCCCCGAAAATCTGGACAACTCGCCCAAAATATATTGGACAACTCGCCCCAATCTAAAGACAACTAGCCCCAAATAAAAGACAACTCGCCCCAAATAAAATGACATCACGCAACGAAATATTTTGTCATATATAGAATACTCTTTGTGGGAAAAAACATATTATATAACATTTTTGACATTAGAAGGAATGCGGAATACACAAAACCAATAATACATGGAAAAAACAAAAAACTAGAAATGTGTTATATTCATAATTATATTTATAATTTACAACAATTACATATGCAAGATACTAACATTTTTTCATTGAAAACATACAAAGCATCAATTACGGCTTAAATGAAATAAATAACACGATTTATGAACAGAATGAACAGACAATTCAATATATTATTAAACATTTCCAACATTTATAACAATTACATGCGCAAGATATTTTTTTTTTATTGAAAACATACAAAGCATCAATTACGGCATATTAAATGAAATAACAAGATATATGAAGAGAATGAAAAGACGGGTCTCACTGAACACTGCAAAGTCACGCAAAGTATAGCAAAGGCAAGCAAAGTCACGCAAAGTATAGCAAAGGCAAGCAAAGTCAGATTAAAACACAAATAAGTTAACCAGTGTATACTTTATTCAATAAAATTAATACTATAAGGGGAGGTATACAGGTTAGCCAATATGCTAAAATAGAATCACTGATAAGCACTGCCCATGGCAACTGTTGCTGGTCGGACAATCTTTGTTGATCTCTTTGTGTACGACCTTCTTAATCACTATATATTTATATATGCTTGAGTATGGATTTCCCATCTACTTCGTTTAAAAAACTTATTATATAAGTGAATGTAGATAATTTTGCATTATCGAATCAATACACACTCATGTGCCTTCATTATATATTTATGCAGATAAAACTCTGAATGGCTCTTTGAATGATTTCTTATCTAACTTCAGCCAGATGTGTTTAAGGAAACGCAAACACAATATACCTGCAGTGATCAGCTTTATGCACATGCTTCAAAATACATGGAATATTTAACAATTTAGAATTCATAATAATATGTACATGTATCTACAATATGTACTGGAGTAATGAGGGTAAGGCGTACTTTTGCGTAAAATGTTGTCACAAATGTTGTCGCTGAATGCACAGGCTTTAAATTACAAGGAGTATTTTAAAAATCTGTCGGAGAAAAACTTCTGACTATTTATAACAAATATTACCCGTTATAGCCCCTATTATAGCCCATTAAGCACCCTTATCACACAACGTCTTAAGTTTTGTCGGTCACCTTAAATTACATTAAAATTCACCAATAAGATAGTGAAATCTATAGGATTTTATGTTGCTGAATCGGAATCCGTTGCTATTTTTCCAATATCTTGAGCCCTTAAAGAGTTATTGAACTTCGACCTTATCCAGACACGTTACGGACAATTATGACTTTGCAGCTCAGCGAAAGTAGCTGAGGCACCTAGTCCCCCGAGTTATAACTCGTATTAGCTGCTCTGTGGCAGGGGTATCATCGGACGCCACCCGACTCATTGTAGCTAGGTTCGGCTTATATCGGGCTTCTCCTCTCATTTAAAGTTTAAAAATCCAAGTGTCACTTGTGTTCGGAGGCACAGCACTATAAAAATCTGAGTGTCACTTGTGTTCAGAGGCACAGCACTTTAAAAAAATCTGAGTGTCACTTGTGTTCAGAGGCACGGCACTATAAAATTCAGAGTGTCACTTGTGTTCGGAGGCACAGCACTTAAAAAATTCAGCGTGTCACTTTTGTTTGGAGGCACAGCACTAAAAAAATCTGAGTGTCACTTTTGTATGGAGGCACAGCACTATAAAAATCCGAGTGTCACTTGTGTTTGGAGGCACAGCACTTTAAAAAAATCTGAGTGTCACTTGTGTTCAGAGGCAAAGCACTATAAAAATCTGATTGTCACTTGTGTTTGGAGGCACAGTACTTAAACAAAATCAGAGCAACAGCATAAACGATCAAACAATGCACATATATGTTGTTGTGGTTGCCAGCAGGAAGGGTCCATCTATGATAAAACACCTTTAATTTGATGAAAATCGTCCAAGTATGTCCAAAACAGCCAAAAGTTTCACAAACAGCACCCCAAAATCAAAGTGTGTTTTCCGAACGTCCAGCTGTAAGTAATGAATGAAGGCGATATTCGGTCGATTGTTCACACTTAGACAAGAACTTTGCTATAAACTCCACGTACGTATCGTTGGATACCTTTACTCTTATTATATATATAAGGACCAAAAATTTTTCCAAGTACCTGTGGTCAAATATATAATCTAGTCAAGTAAATAAACAAAACAAAATTATGTATATAACATATAATATTTGTACATAATTTATAAAAATAAATATAATGATACGTGATGTTTTATAAGTGCGCGTGACATTGAACTTGACATTACACATAATTAAAAACTGATACTATTCTGTCAGCTTGATTTATACTTCATGTTCTATCGCGCCAATAAATTCATTGTTTCATTAAATTGTGTATACAAGCAAAACGATTGAAATAATGTTAGAAACCCAGTTTTTCAAATAAAATGACCCTTAACATAATGCTAGCAGACCCGAATGAATATACTTCATTTGAGTCGCATTCTGAGAAAATTGTTCATAATGCATGTGCGTAAAGTGTCGTCCAAGATTAGCCTGTACAATCCGCATGAATTATCAGGGACGACACTTTCCGCTTTTATGACATTTTTCTTTTAAATAAAGTCTCTTCTTAGCAAAAATCCAATTTAGGGTAGACACTTTACGCACATGCATTATGTCCATTTTTCACAGAACGCGACTCATTTAATCCAATCAGGTTAATAACAAATACAATAACAAGGGCTGTTTGTAAAACATGCATGCCCCCCATATGGGCTCTCGTTGTAGTGTCAGCCATTGTGTGAATATATTTTTTTGTCAC
>NC_068355.1:45430102-45497602 GCF_020536995.1 Dreissena polymorpha | reverse complement strand
CTGTTTCCCCTGGTAGGTAGGGTCGGGTTGCCCGAAACACAGAATAAATTTTGTTTGGCCTCAACACCCTTGTTAAAGGCACTTGTTAACAGTTGGGAAATTGACAAAATTTAAAGAACTGGTCTCAGATGTGCAAATTTTCATTTTTGTTAAGTTATTTGCGAGGAAACCCTAATCATGAACATGTACCATGCTTGAAAACATCCATTGTATGCATCTTTTGACAATTTAAAATTTACCTGAAAATTATAAAGCATTACAATCATGAAACCAGTGAATAATTTTAAGACCTGTTGGTATCTTTAAATTTTGTGACAATATGTGGATGGCTTATATTTATAGAGAAGTTTAAAAGGTTTGATATACTAAGTGTCCATCATAGAGCACCTGACCAGGACAATCTTGTTTCTGTAACCTATTATTGTTTTCAACCGAGGTAAGAAAAATGCATATAAGTCAGGCGGTCTGGGTTTTTGTGTAAACAAAGTTCTGAAGAAAATGTTTAATCTGACTACCCTAGAATCTATTCGTGAATACATATACTTGTTAACTGTATGTGATGGAGTTGACAGTTATGTTATTGGTAACATTTATATTCCACAAGAAAAATCACATTCCCATAAGGATGACACATTATTCTCGCTCAAAACAGAAATAACCTCAAAATTCCTCCAATATGATAAACTCTTTTTAATGGCGATTCTAATAGCCATACATCAAACTTGCCGGATTACACAATTATAGAAAATTTTCTCTGCGACCATTTCCATCTTGAAGAGGATATATTACGCACCATCTAACCATGTAGACTTACTGAACCAAATGCAAATCCCCATGACACGCAAATCTCAGTGCACTAAATTTAACAAGAGCACCACATAACGGGTGCCAACGCTCGGCTGCAGTTTTGAATAAATGAAAGCATGTCAGAAATTTTAGCTCTGCTGTTTTCGGAGAAAACCCGAGGTATTGTCATAGCCAGTTTGTCGTCCGCCGACCGCCAAAGGCGTCGTGCTAAAATCTTAACATTGTCTCTAAAATCAAAGTGCTTCCACCTACAACTTTGAAACTTCATATGTAGATGCACCTTGACGAGTTCTACATGCCACACCCATTTTTGGGTCACTATGTCAAAGGTCAAGGTCACTGTGACCTCTAATATAAAACTTTAACATGGCTCTAAAATCAAAGTGCTTCCACCTACAACTTTGAAACTTCATATGTAGATGCACCTTGAAGAGTTCTTCACGCCACACCCATTTTTGGGTCACTAGGTCAACGGTCAAGGTCACTGTGACCTCTAATAAAATACTTAAACATAAACCTCTACATTCGCTCTAAAATCAAAGTGCTTCCACCTACAACTTTGAAACTTCATATGTAGATGCACCTTGATGAGTTCTACACGCCACAGCCATTTTGGGTCACTAGGTCAAAGGTCAAGGTCACTGTGACCTCTTAAAAAAAAATTTGGGTGTGGCGTGAAGAACTCATCAAGGTGTTTATATATAACTAGAGTTATGCTTTGGACAAACATTTACTTTGAAATTAAATCAAGGGAGATAATTCAAAAACTAAGGTAGATCGAGTTATGGTTTTTGGTCACTGCACTCTTCCTAGTTATCCCCCGCCATAGGCAGAGGGATATTGTTTTGGCGTTGTCCTTCCTTCTGTCCGTCCTTCCAGCACTTTTGTGTCCGGAGCCATATCTTGGAAGTTCTTTGGCAGATTTCATTGAAACTTGGTATGAGTATATATATGGATAAGAGGATAATGCTCGCCAAATGGCATTGTACACCATTGAATAATAACGGAGTAATGGCCCTTGTATTTTGAAAAAATGCTTTTTTTGTGTGTCCAGAGTTAATCTTGTGTCCAGAAGTATAATGGCAGGGGATATCAATTCAACGAATTTGCTTGTTGTCATCTGTTTTTATTTGAAGGTTCAAGTTAATACCTCCAATAGATTTAGAGTTAATTCCTTCAGTAGATTTAGAGTTATGCTCCAGACAAAACGGATACAAATTTACTATGAAATTAAAAAAGGGAGATCATTCAAAAACTATCACTGAGAAAGAGTTATGGTTCATGTTCACTGCACTTTTCCTAATTACCATCTGTTTATACATCTAATTTCAAGTAAATCCCTTCAGTAGATTTAGAGTTATGCTACGGACAAAAATTTACTTTGAAATTAAATAAAGGGAGATAATTCAAAAACTAAGGTAGATATAGTTATGGTTCTTAGTCACTGCACTTCTCCTTCTTGCCATCTTTAATTATTATGTTAATCAGCAATTAAAACGACAAACGGTCCATATTAAAGGGTTTCATGTGACCTTATGAACTGAACTGTTAACCCAAAACCCCGCCCAAAACAGATCGCCACACTATCAGTCGCCAGCCTTGCAACAAGTTTACCTACTAAGGTCAGATCGGGATTCGAACCCGAAACCACCCCAGGAGCCATCTAAATAAGCAATGATTCCGGCCTGGGTTGCTCTACCATTTAAGCTATTCTGACCTTTTGAAAAATATATAGGTAAACTGCAATGCTGTATAATAGCATGATTAACTTACTTATCAAAATTTTACAAAGAATGACATTTAATTGAAATTTAATGATTTAGAACAGTTTATTGTCAGTTCAAAAGGTCACATGAGGTAATGTTTGAAAACCCCCCAAAAGCTTCTGTTCGTAAAATGGTGCTTATTTACAACTGTGTAGTTTAGATAAAATAACCTTATTTTGACACAAATCTGGTAGAAATAAAATTTAATATGGTTCGAATACCAACTGAAGATAAGAGCAACGAAACAGTCCAGGGCAATTGCACTTTACCGGTATGCACTCGAACCCTTATAATTATTGTGCAGGCGCGCAAATTTTGGAATCCAAAATGGCGGCGTACCGGTAAAGTGCAATCAAGCCAACATAATTTAGGAATTAAAGCGGGACAGCTTGATTTTGTCAAATATTTATGAATTTATGTAACATGTGTAAAAAAACTTATTATACATATATGTCAATATAAATTAAAGCAAGCGACAAAATTGTAACAAAACCAGGTTTTTATTGTGAACAAGTCTGATAAAGGGAGACAACTCAAATTGAACTTATGAACTTAACAAACAAAATTAACCCCCTTTGTAAGTGTGTTACAAAATAAATCTATTTTTAGTCATGGCAACCTTGACATTGGAGATATTGACGTGATTCTTTCGTGCAACACACTGTCCCATGATGGTGAACAAATGTGCCAAATGATTTTCAAATCTCAAGATGAATGACATAGCTATGGCCCAGACAAGCTCATTTATGGACACATTTTACCTTTGAACTCAAAGTGTGACCTTGACCTTGGAGATATTAATGTAATTCTTTCGCGCGACACACCGTCTAATGATGGTGAACAAATGTGCCATATGATTATAAAATCTCACAATGAACTACAAAATTATGGCCCGGACAAGCTTGTTCCGCCCACCCGCCTTCATTCACCAATCTATTTAGCAGTTTTTTTCCTTCGAAAAACCTGGTTAAAAAGAGGGTCTAAAGGGCCCAAAGTGGCTCACCTGAGATAACAAGATATTATTGGGACAAATCTTCTTACCAAGTTTCATGAAGATCGGAAAATAAGTGTGGCCTCTAGAGTGTTAACAAGGTGTTACTATAGCCATTTAAGGAAAAATGCCCCGCCCCTGGAGGCATCGTTTTTCAACCAACCGGCATCAAAATCACAATCGGCTTGGGGCGCTACTGTATAAAGCCAGATATTCAATTTAAAAAAATGTCTGTACAGTTGAATTCGCAAGCATCTATATCATGTATGTATAATGTGAATCTAAATTTAGTTTTACAGATCATTTTCAGTTATCATTGGAGACTATGTAAAAAATATCTTCGTCACAATTGGCTCGGGGTGCTACTGTATAAATGGTTAACTAAGCAAAGTGAAATATTTGCGGATTTCGCAAATGCAGTAAATTCGCTAAATTTTCTGCCAGCCAAAATTGCGCGGCCATTGAGATAGTAATTTACTGTGACACCGGGTAAAGATAATTACTGTATATCATCATGTAAGAAATTTAATCTTGACACTGGTTTAAGATAAAAACTACTTTGTTATCGATTATACATAATTACGATTATAAAATTTTGGAGTAATATATATTAACACGTTTTATAAACAAAATGTTGATTTTTATGTTTGATTAACTATTAACATACTGCTAAGTTACGAAATTACTTAAAGACACACAACTTCACAAATATACTGAGAGTAAAAAGCATACAAAGACATCAACGGATGCCAAAGCTGTTCAGTTACTTCTGAAAATAAATGAGTGAACAAATAAACTGATTTAATTTGATGTAACAAACAGTTGTTTAGGTATCACTTATCGATCAGTACGGTAGCCCCGTTAGGAAAACATGTTTTCACACCTTATCGCTTGATTACAATAGGATTATTGTTATCGCAGAAAAGACATTGTTAATAGTTGTTCCCCATACATCACTGACGCCCGGTAATGTATTGTCATTCTAATTAAAGTTACCTTAGATATTTTGTCAATATGTATTGCAATTTTTACAACTTGAATTATTTTAAGTCCTTTTGATACGGGCAATTCGCTAACATTTCCGCACGCTAAATGCCTGTAATTTTGAATGCGCTTACTTTTTGACACGCTGAAATATTCACTTATACAGTAATTTGTCCAAAAATGGACCACAGGAGAAGATGAGATGATGCATGTTTGAAGTTTGATTGCTTTACCATGTTTACGTTATGAAACTATTAAAAAGTAGCTGTAGATATGATATAAATTTCACATATGGAAACTTTTTGTTCATTTGATTCGTTCAGAATCACCTTTTAATTACTTGCTTTGTTTGTAAGCTATACTGCAGTACAGAAATGTTCCGGCTGTTATTTAATCAATTAATTATTTCAGATGTAAACGCTTAGTCAATCGTAACAATTTAAACAGCACATACTTATTTCATTTCCTAACAAATGTCATAATGGATTAAGAATTGGACAATGGCATTGGAATTTAATTCATGACCAGTCCACAATATGTGACTTAGTTGAGGTTTGAACTCGCAAGTCCTTAATTGAATTGGAATTTAATTCCTGACCAGTCCACAATATGTGACTTAGTTGAGGTTTGAACTCGCAAGTCCTTATGGCATTGGAATTTAATTCATGACCAGTCCACAATATGTGACTTAGTTGAGGTTTGAACTCGCAAGTCCTTAATTGAATTGGAATTTAATTCATGACCATTCCACAATATGTGACTTAGTCGAGGTTTGAACTCGCAAGTCCTTAATTGAATTGGAATTTAATTCATGACCAGTCCACAATATGTGACTTACCCCCGGTAGTTGAGGTTTGAACTCGCAAACCCTTAATTGAATTGGCCGTCATGTAGAATGTACGGGCGAATGTAGAATTACCGAAATCCCCCTAAGAGGCAACTTATGCTGTCAAGTGTGCTTAATAATTAACATTAATATTATTTTTTGCACGTAAACATTCAAGCAAAGCCAAAAACCAAGAATACAAATGATATTTTTGACTACTCCTATAAATATGAGGTCGATTTACAGTGGGGTAGCTTACGTCTAAAAGCCACCCAGATGATTTTTTGACACTTGAAGAGCTTTACAGCGGGGATTTCTGTTCCTGATCGTGCTTGTGAAAACATGCACTATGGATTCATACTCGGAATCCCAATAATTATGTATATATTTTAGTTTTTCACTACCAAACATGGATAAAAACAGGGGGATTTCGGGGAATTTCGGTAATTACGGGGATTTCGGAATTTCGGTAATTACGGGGATTTCGGTATTTCTACACACCGATTTTCTGGATCTGGATCTGGATAGGTACGTTGCAGGACCTTTCGGTGTAGGCGCAACGGGGGAGAGGGTGGTTAGTCCCACTGTAGGACAGTTGACCTGAACGTGTCAACTGTGTCTGCGCGAACAACACTTTCATCAAGATTGTTCCATTCAATTAGTGTCTTAGGGAAAAATGAGTTTCTAAAAAGTTGAGTTTTGCACTGGATTGGTGTGAAACACTTAGAGTTTTTAACCGAATATTGTTCAACGATATTGTTTGCTTTGAAGTCTTTGAAATGTTTAGGGGTAATTCTACGCTTGGATTGCCGGACTGGGGTTAGGAAATCTTGGCTAGGCATTGCTGGCACCAGCCCCTCAACCACCTTGAAGAAGAAGATCAGTCTGTTTGCCTTCCTTCTTTCCTGGAGAGGTGGGATCTTCATACTCTTCAGCATGTCTGTCACACAGCCTGGTGTTTTGGTGTAGTAGTCGCCCGTTATGAACCTCGCCGATTGTTTTTGGATCTTTTCAATTTTATCAATGTCTTTTTGGAGGAGTGGATCCCAGACAATGGAGCTATATTCTAGAGTAGTTCTAATTAAGGCAAAGTATGCTGTTTTGCGGCAGGATTCGGGGCAGTGTTTCAGGTTGCGTCTTAGGAAGCCAAGTGTAGTTTGCTTTTTTGGTGATCTTATTTATGTGTGAGCTCCAAGTTAGGTCTTCTGATATTGTCACTCCGAGATATGGGTTTTCTGGGACTTGTTGAAGGATGTGGTTTTCGAGTTGGTAAAATTTTGAGGTTTTCTGGTTAATGGTCAGGATGTAACATTTTTGGCGTTGAATCGCATGCCCCATGTGTTGGCCCAGGTTTCAAGTTTGTTCAGGTCTTGTTGTAAGATTTCATGGTCATGGCGACTTCTGATGGGGCGGTAGAGTAAACAGTCATCTGCAAATAGGCGGACTGAGGACTTAACTGAATCGGGTAGGTCATTTATGTGGCAGAGGAAAAGCAGAGGGCCAAGGACTGTGCCATGTGGAACGCCTGAGTCGACTGTTATCGGGTTTGATTTCTCTCCCTCCACAACAACATTCATGCTCCTGTCTGTAAGGAAGTCCTCGAGCCAGTGGTTTATGCTTCCAGTGATGCCATACTGCTTCAGTTTATGCAGGAGCTTTTTATGTGGGACCGTATCGAAGGCCTTGCTGAAATCCAGGATAGCCATATCTATCTGCGTGCCAGAGTCATAGTTGGAGAGGAGGTCATGGACAGTGGTCAGTAGTTGTGTTTCACAGGAGAATCTGGTTCGGAAGCCATGGTTTAGTTTAGTTAAGATGTTGTTATTTTCCAGATGGTTTAGGATATGTTTGCAAATGATATGTTCTAGAAGCTTGCATGTTACACAGGTTAGGGAGACGGGTCTATAATTTTCAGCTAAGTGGACGTCGCCTTTCTTGAAAACAGGTGAAACGAAAGCGTCTTTCCAATCTCGAGGGAGTATTTTAAGATATTCATTAAGTAGATTTCATTTGCTTTCTCGGACTAACTATTTATACATTTATCCTTAAAAACAGGGCCGAAAGAGCTTGGAGCCGAAAGAGCCGACAACCTTATGAAGTACCTTACAAGGAGCACAGTTCTTTCCCATATTGGCGAAATTGCTACGAGAAAATCAGGTCAAATGTAAACTATGTTCAATCTATTGATTCTTTTAAAATTAAGTGTGACCATGCTATCACGGCCGTTAATCACGCGCGCCACCTCTTTTTTAAGATGCATTAATAAATGAGCCAATGCAACTTCCGAGGTGGCGCTCAGGCCCGGATGTTTTGAAATTTAACGGATATGTAAACAGGGTGATAAGATTCAATATGATTTTCAAGACATTTCGCAATATTTAAACAAATCGGCCAATGTAGTGCGATTCAGCGATAATAAATTCATCTAAAAATGTACAGAAAAATTCAATCACAACCTATTTGGAAACGTAAGGACCTTTATAAATTGTGGCATGGTAGATTTCGTAAATGCAAGTCGATGTCTCTTGCCTGTGTGACGAGCAAATACCCTGCCAATTAAATCGCTCATTACATAAAATGATTGCTTTGAACCTGTACAAGTTAATGTGTGCACAAAAACGTCGGCTTCTAGCCGATCTAATTGATAAATTTGCATTTTTCAAAAAGAGATGGAGCCAATGCCAAGGAGGTGGCGCTCAGATTAGGAGGTGGCGCCAATGCACATTTATAGCTAATTTAAAGTGAAATATTTTATGTTATGGTTTCTATTATGTTTACAGGACTTACATTATTTTTGTAAGTTGACTACTTCAGCACATTTGAGTCGCGTGCGTTTTAATTAGAAAAAGTAGTTTTCTAATGATGCATTGGTGGATTTAAACGATCGTCTTTGTAAGACAACAACATTTAACATGTTTAATACAAAAATGTCAACGGAAAAAACCCGAGCTATCTTCATTTTTTTGGAGTTAATAGTGGGAAAAACAACATAACTGAGTTTAATTAAGATTTGTTGACCTTGGTCTCTTAGTAAATTAAGCATTTGGATTAACGGCCACAAAACATAGTTTCAAGAAGAAGTGATATCTTATATTTATTTCGTGAACTTTCATACTGTATACAAATATTGATGTCGATGAATTATTTTGAAAATATTGAACATTAAGTTATTGGTTTTATTGAGTATTACAAATTGTTGTTATACACCGTAAATATGTTTCATTCATGTTGGTGACCTCTTAATTGAGTTGATCACTTATATATTTAAAAAACTACATAATATTTATTACAGATTGTGTTTATGTTCTGTAAAGATTTGGGCCTTCGTATGCACGTTGAAAAATAAATTTAATATAACAAATATCATTATCTATCAAATCTATGTCATGTGATAATGTCATTGCGATACGACTGTTAATTGATAGCATCCTGCATTTGCGCCACCTCCTATCATTAGCGCCACCTCCTAAGCATTGGCTCCATCTCTTTTGGAAAAATGCAAAATTATCTTCTACGTCGGCAAGAAGCCAATATTTTTGTGCATGCAGCATCTAATGTATGTTGTACGCAATCGTTTGATGCCGTTGGTGATTTAATTGGGTGGATATTTTCTCGTCACACATGAAAAACTCATCGGAATGCTTTTTAAACTCCACCATGCCACAGCTTATAAATGTTCTCACGTTTTTAAATGGGTTGAGAATGCACGTGTCTGTACATTTTTAGACGACTCAATCTTCGCTGAATCGCACTACATTGCCCGATTGTAAAAATAATGCGAAATATGTTGTACAAACGTATTAAACCTAATCACTCTGTCAAGTTGTCCATGAAATTTCAAAACATCCGGGCCTGAGCGCCACCTCGGAAGTTGCATTGGCTCATTTATTAATGCATCTCAAAAAAGAGGTGGCGCGCGTGATTAACGGCCGTGATGCTATGCTCTTTGTTAAAACAGAAGAGATGATTCTTACTGAAGCAAATCTCATACGAAAGGTTAGTCAAATATATTTCAAACTGGAATAGGTGGAGCAAACTGGACAACATGGATGGATAATACTTAGTCAAAATTTTTGACGCTCTTAAATATTATGTTACTCTTTTTACGGGTAATATTTTATGGGTAATATATTCCAAAGAATTTAGCCCATATAAAAAGAATCTCTAAATTCTTTGCGCGTCTTATAAATAAGACTAGGATAATACTGAGAAGACACTTAGCAGGCATGTGATGTGTATTGTAGCTTACACATCTGAATTTACAGAATCATAATAAAGGAGTTTCCTGACAGGAATTCAATTTACTGGAAGGGTATCTTTGATTATGTTAAGTGTGTCACTGAATTATAAATGGAATGTCCAATCATGAGAAGAACATCAGCAATGTCCCCTGTAAAGGAGGTAGTATTTTTTATAATTTAATTTACAGATTAATAATTTGGAATGTACAGTACAGTATGGTTTTAGAAGTATTATTGACATTTCACTTCCTGAAATGGTCAGAAGTGGGTGGGGTAATGTTAAAGAATAATTCCTTATAAAAGCATTCTATATCAAGTTTGGAGCAATGTGCATAATTAAAATAGCATATACTTCAGTGATACATGAACCAGTTGTAATGAAACCTTTCAAAAAGAGTAAATAATCACATATTTTCACCTTAAAAACCACTTTCTTCCTGGGCGACTAAATTCCTTATTTTCTTATTTTCTTCATAAATCCACTTTTACCAGCTGGAACATACACCACTGTAGAACAAAGTGTTAGAATATTATTAAATATAACACACTAGAAACACTGAAAAAACATCCTTTTTTGTAAGAAAAAATGTAAACAACTGGAGTCAAAAAATAGTACACTTGAACAAGTATGATGGGCCAGAAATGATAATTTACACTCAAGAAAATAAAAGATACAGAAATATTGAAAACATTTTAATAAAATCTCTTTAATTTTATAGCGTATATTAAATATATATGAATTATGATATATGAATATGTTTGTTAAAGTGATGTTTTACACATCTTCAAAAGTTTTCAATAAAATTGATATTTTTCATTTCTGGTCAACCATACTTTTTATGTCCCCCACTATAGTAGTGGGGGACATATTGTTTTTGCCCTGTCTGTTGGTAGGTTGGTCTGTTGGTTGGTTGGTTGGTCTGTTGGTTGGTTTGCGCCAACTTTAACATTTTGCAATAACTTTTGCTATATTGAATATAGCTACTTGATATTTGGCATGCATGTGTACATGTTGTATCTCATGGAGCTGCACATTTTGAGATGTGAAAGGTCAAGGTCATCAGGGATTTCAATAGACGCAGAATCCTGCGTTCAAATTAAAAATTACTTGTTTTTGACGCAACCCTTTTTCTGCCGTGCGTCATTTTGACGTATCGAAAATATGAGTCATATTATGACCCGTGCGTCAGTCAGTTAACATCTCAAGTTCCATGGTAATAAATCCCACTGTGCTCCTAATTGAAATTAATGTTTCAGTATTTGAAACTTGGTCTATAATCTAGGGAATACCCCGGGCGTTGTTTATCTGATCTCATCTCCTCCAATAAACATGTCACCTTCTAAATAGTGCGTGCACCAACTGGGTAATTAGCAGCAGCGATTACGTGATAATTGATTGACCATCCGATAATTGCAGGTTTTTTTGCAGACTTGCAGACGGCACGTTTAAAGTAAGTTGGTAAAAGTAATTAAAGAAAACACAAAATTGATCAAAGGTCTATTAATTACGTAGATCCACCAGTAAGTCCAGCGAGTTTTGTCAGTTTGTTAATCCACCGATAATTACGAGTAACACCCATCTTAAATATAAACTGGAATCATAGTTCATTTTTAATACTAACATATTTCGGAGATGTGTAGTATTCGGATAAACAGTAATACATATACTAGATGTTCAATGCATTTTGATTGTGTTTTGTTAGAAAAGCTATCATAGGGATGATGATAATATAATGACGATAAATATGTGATGAAAAGGTGCTACCGGTACATATCTTAAATTACTTAAATGTGTTAAAAGACTTTAATGTTTTAAAAGGAAGTAGATTTTAATGTACCAATTCATTAAAATATGATGTGTTTTTTATCATGGTATTGTTATTTAATAAAGCAATATAACTTTTAATTTTTAAGACATTGTGTTACTCTTAGAGCATATTTTTATCTAAAGAATTGAATAATACAGACAAAAACACAATTAACGCGCTTCAAAATTGACCCCAGCATTTTTCAATTTGACTCCTCAAAATTTCAGTCCTGGGGTCATTGACTCCTGGTTTTTAAAATCTATTGAAAAATCCCTGGTCATCCTTCAAGGTCAGAGGTCAAATATATGTGGCCAAAAACGCTCATTTTATGAATTATTTTGCAATATTGAAGATAGCAACTTGATATTTGGCATGCATGTGTATCTCATGGAGCTGCACATTTTGAGTGGTGAAAGGTCAAGGTCATCCTTAAAGGTCAGAGGTCAAATATATGTGGCCCAAATCGCTTATTTTATGAACACTTTTGCAATATTGAAGATAGCAACTTGATATTTGGCATGTGCATGTGTAACTTATGGAGCTGCACATTTTGAGTGGTGAAAGATCAAGGTCATCCTTCAAGGTCAGAGGTCAAATATATGTGGCCAAAATCGCTCATTTTATAAATACTTTTGCAATATTGAAGATAGCAATTTGATATTTGGCATGCACGTGTATTTCATGGAGCTGCACATTTTGAGTGGTGAAAGGTCAAGGTCATCCTTCAAGGTCAGAGGTCAAATATATATGTGGCCCAAATCGCTTATTTTATGAATACTTTTGCAATATTGAAGATAGCAAGTTGATATTCGGCATGCATGTGTATCTCATGGAGCTGCACATTTTTTTAAGGGGTGAAAGGTCAAGGTCATCCTTCAAGGTCAAATATATGGGTCAAATTGCTCATGTAATGTCACTTCTGCAATATTGAAGCTAGCAATTTTATATTTGAAATGCATGTGTATCTCATGGAGCTGCACATTTTGAGTGGTGATGGGTCAAGGTCAAGGTCATCCTTCAAGGTCAAACGTCATATAGGGGGACATTGTGTTTCACAAACACATCTTGTTACATTTAATTCACTAAAGTTTCCTAATCTCCATAAATATTGTTCTTTAGATTAAATTAGACCTATTTTGTAAACTAGATTTTTGAAGCACTTTATAGACTAACAGTAACTTATATTTATATCAGTTTTTTTGACAGATTTTGAAATTCTTTTTACAATCATTAAGGTATTTGCTGTATGTTGTTCATTTTTGGCTTGTACCTGTTCTTAATTTTCTGTCATTGTTCTTCATTTTCCGAGTTCTTGGAATAAAAAATTAGTTATTTTTGTTAAAGCTGCCTTGGTTTTCACTTATAAATACATTCTTTGAGTGTATTAAGGCGTCCCTGACTGAACGCCTTTAGTTAATTGAATTACAACCAGTCAGTATTGTCATCCTGACCAGAAATAAGAGTTTGTCAAATAAATATTTCCGCATTACATAAGTGCTCACAAAGTTACATAACTTGTAACTGTCCTGTGACCGGTTCATTTGTGTAAGCGAAGGAGACCGCACTACCACACCTGGATAGGACAGTTGAGTTCAATAATGGTTTGGATCGGTAAAAAAACATGGCCGCCAGGGGGTTTTTTTTTCTTAATATTTATATAGTAAAAAAGCTTGTGAACACTCTAGAAGTCACATGTTTTGCCTAATCATCATGAAATTTTGTCAAAACATTAGTTATGTAGACGAGTTTGAAAATGGTCATGATCAGTGAAAAAACATGGCCGCCAGGGAGTGGGGAAGTTTTCTTTGTATGTATATAGTGACAACATGTGAACAGTCTAGAAGACACATTTTTTTCCCAATCTTCATGAAATTTGGACATATTTTGGAAGAGATAAAAATGGTTCAAGTCTGTTAAAAAACATGGCTGCCAAGGGGCCATTTGTTGTTCATTCTTTGTGATACTTGGTTAGAACATTTGTTCCATTGATATCTTGGGCTGCAAAGAACAGATCATTTCTTTTTATCTCAGGTGAGTGACTTTGGGCCTTTCAGGTCCTCTTGTTTGAGAATGAGTTTTGATAATATCATTGCGGAGGCCATTTCACAGAATATAAACATAAACATAATTAATTTGAAAATAGAGCCGACAAAGGCAGATTTAACCGAAGTATTCCTCCAGGGTATGTTTTAGTATATTTTCTGTACCCAGGGTATATTCTTGTATACCCAGGGAACTTTCAAGTAGTACCAGAGCCGACAAAGACCAATCTAACTCAACTGAGCTAACCCGTCGACTGGTTGTATCCCACAGTCTCTACAGTATAGTATATTTTACGCAGTTTTGACAAAGTGATATATGCATGATATTCTTTCCAAAGAAATAGATCTTAACACTGAACTAATGCTTAAACTGTAAATGTGCCAATGAACAATAAAGTGACAACCATGTACACATTTATAGGAAGCGCTGTTGGCATATCAATCAATATTAGCACAGATTACTTTATAATTGTCATTCATTGACACAGCAGTATAAATGCAACTGTTTACAAACACGTAGATTATACAATGCTAATACATAATTCTTTACAGCAAAAGTAAACTTCTACCCATGTTTACAATGAATCAATTCTATCACTCAGCAAACGTCACATTCGTAGAGTTCAACTTGACGTCTTGTGATGGATAAAGCCTTGTTAAAATCGAAAGTTGAATGAATTGTCAAAAGGAAAATCGAACAAATCATAACAACAATCGATTCGAACATTTAAAAATTCCTCTTTTTAACAAAACTCCAATCCAAAATCTTAGACAATAGATCCTGCACAATCAACACAGGATTTCTGTTACCGTATTTTCCCATGCCCAACCATATAGTAAGATCTAAATATAGATAAAAGATTTAAATTAACTAAAATGATGTTGTGCTCGTAGATTTTGTAGTCTAAATTATTTATTGGTACTATTATTTCCCTGTAAATTGGAGGCAAACATGCCGTTCTCCAAAATATCGGTGCATACGCCGCCATATTTGCGCAAAATAACTGAGTTACACGAGCCTTTGAGCAACCGTAATTGTACGTGCAAACTTACGTTATACGTAATTTTAAGAAGTTTATAGAAACGCTACTAGCTTTAAGTTTTGCACTAATGTATGCTTTTTGAACATACGTAGTTCTAAGAAACGGCCCCCAGGTGTCTACATTCCGGACGCCGAGGTCTATCAAGATTTGAACGTTTATACCTGTTTTTTGTTGACACTACTTACCAGATTTAGTAACCTTTTGAGCCATTAATTTTTGTGCTGAGTCTTTAAGAATCTATCAGATTCTATGCGCTCTTATATTAAAATTCCTTGCGCATATAATAACATGTCTATATCACAGTTTCGTCTCGTGTTAAATAATAAACAATAGCTCTACAATACTTCCATAGAATTATAGCCAACATTCATCAGTGATAAGCATGTAGCAGTCATGTAGTTCAATTTTCACATGTTAAATTGTTAATTCAAACTTATATAGATATCTCTGACAGGTACAGTTGTTCTTACCAAATGAAATTAATCGTTCTAGCCCGAGAAGTATGACTTATGTTGATTGGAAAATGGCAATCAAGGCCACAGTATGAGAAATAGCAGTGCTACAAAATGCATTTATTTTTCAGACTGGGTATCAGGTCCAGAAGTCAACAATATTCATGGACATTTTTAGCTCGACTATTGTATAATTATGAAATGTATATATATAGTGGAGCTATCCTACTCACCCCAGATTCGGCGTGAGCGTTGGAATCTCTAAGTTTGCGTACCACCTCATATATTTTCTATGTCCCTTGACATATTACTTTTATATTTCCATACTTCTTTACCATCATGACCCCAATCTATAAACAAGAACATATAACTGTAACAAGCATTTTGTAAGAATTATGGTCCTATTCCCACTTAGAATATGCGTGTTATTGATAAAGCTATGTTAAAGTTTGCATACCACCTCAAATATTTTCTATGTCTCTTGACATATTGCTTTCATAATTTGCATACTTCTTTATCAACATGACCCTAATCTATAAACAAGAGCAGGCAACTGTAAGTGTAACAAGCATTTTGTAAGAATTATGGCCCCTTTTCCACTTAGAATATGCATACTATTGATTACTTTATGTTAAAGTTTGCATACCACCTCAAATATTTTCTCTGTCCCTTGACATATTGCTTTCATATTTTGCATACTTCTTTGCCAACATGACCCCAATCTACAAACAAGAGCAGACAACTGTATCAAGCATTTTGTAAGAATTATGGTCCCTTTTTATGCTTAGAAAATTGAAACTTTGGTCAAGTTTTGTGGTTAGGTATACTTTATTTCTAAAGTATCAAAGCTATTGCATTCATTCTTGCAACACTGACTAACTTTAATTAGGGGACTATGCAGGCAAAGTTATGTAACTCTTACTGGCATTTTTACAGAATTATGGCCCCTTTTATTTTTATAAATTGAAAATTTGGTTATGTTTTGTGTTTTGGTCCTTTTTACTCCTAAACTATCATAGTTATTGCTTTTAGAATTGGAACTCTCGCTAACTATCATAAGTGGACTGTACAGGAAAAGTTGCATAACTCTGGTTGAAATTATGGCCCTTTGTTGACTTAGTAACTTTGAATATTTTGTTAAATTTTGTGTTTAGATCCACTTTACTTCTAAAGTATATAGTTATTGCTTTCAAACTTCAAATACTTTCTTATTATCATGAGGGTACTGTACCTGGCAAGTTGAATTTGAACTTGTCCTTTGAATTACATTGACTCTCAATGTCAAATTATTAAATTTTGCTGAAATTGCCTTAACTTCTTTATTTATGATCAGATTTGATTCATACTTTGAAAAAACAACACTTACCTGACATACCACAATGGACTCCACCCAAATCATCACTCACGCCCCAGCCCAGAATTCCCCCAAATAAATGACCACACCCCACATTATACCCCCTCTCCACCACAACCTCACCAAAACCCCCGCATAAAAAGATTTTTGTTTTTGTAACATGGAAAAAGCAAAACAACAAATATTAATTTTATTATTTTATTTTTAGCTCTCCTGAGCACAACGTGCTCATGGTGAGCTTTTGTGATCGCCTTTTGTCTGTCGTCCTTCGTCCATCGTGCGACGTCAACATTTGCCTTGTTCACTCTCTAGAGGCCACATTTATTGTCCAATCTTCATGAAATTTGTTCAGAAGAATGGTTTCAATGATATCTTGGATGATTTCGAAAATGGTGACGTTTGCTTGAAAAACATGGCTGCCAAAGGGCGGGGCATTTTTCCTTATATGGCTTTATATGGCTATAGCAAAATCTTTTTAACACTCTAGAGGCCACATTTATTGTCCGATCCTCATAGAACTTGGTCAGAAGTTTCATCCCAATAATATCTTGGACGAGTTAAAAAAATGATGTCGGTTGGTTGAAAAACATGGCCGCCAGGGGGCGGGGCATTTTTCCTAATATTGCTATAGTAAAACCTTGTTAACATTCTAGAGACCACATTTATTTTTGATCTTCATGAAACTTGCTCAGAAGATTTGTCCCACTGATATCTTGGATGAGTTCAGAAATGGTAACCTTTGCTTGAAAAAAATGGCTGCCAAGGGGCGGGTCATTTTTCCTTATATGGCTATATATGACTATAGTAAAATTTTGTTAACACTCTAGAGGCCACATTTATTTCCAATCTTCATGAAACTTGGTCAGAAGATTCATCCCAATAATATCTTGGACGAGTTCGAAAATGATGCCGGTTGATTGAAAAACATGGCCGCCTGGGGGCGGGGCATTTTTACTTATATGGCTATAGTAAAACCTTGTTAACACTCTAGAGGTCACATTTATTCCGATCATCATGAAACTTGGTCAGAAGATTTGTCCCAATGATATCTTGGATGAGTTCAAAAATGGTTTTGGTTGCTTTAAAAACATGGCCACCAGGGGTGGGGCATTTTTCCTTATATGGCTATATATGGCTATAGTAAAACCTTGTTAACACTCTAGAGGCCACATTTATTCCGATCATCATGAAACTTGGTCAGAAGATTTGTCCCAATGATATCTTGGATGAGTTCGAAAATGGTCTTGGTTGCTTTAAAAACATGGCCACCAGGGGTGGGGCATTTTTCCTTATATGGCTATATATGGCTTTAGTAAAACCTTGTTAACACTCTAGAGGCCACATTTATTGTCCATTCTTCTTGAAATTTGGTTTGAAGATTGGTCTCAATGATATCTTGAATGAATTTGAAAATAATGATGTTTGCTTGAAAAAAATGGCTTCCAAGGGGCGGGGCATTTTTCCTTATATGGCTTTAGTAAAATCTTGTATACACCTTAGAGGCCACATTTACTGTCAGATCTTCATGAAACTTGGTCAGAAGATTCATCCCGATAATATCTTGGACGAGTTCAAAAATGTCGCTCTTGTTGAAATACCGTCCAACCATCCCTTTTTATATGCCTGTTTTTTTCAAAACGGGACGTATTATAGTTTCACCCTTGGCAGGCAGGCGGCAGCGTCCACAGCAGTGTCAGCTGTCCAATTCAGATAGTTTTCATCCGATCTACGACTAATGGGGTTGTTTACCCTCGGGACTTTGGTTTAAAACCATTTCCGATCACACTGCTTAACATAAAACTCTGCCTTACAAAGACGAAAACAGCCATAATATGGTCAGCCCGATTTTACTGGGCTGTACCATTTATAAAATAGGGTACTTTGCAGTGTTGGTGCGGTGCTTTAATAAAAATCTAGTAGTTAAAAATAGTTTTACTTATAATTAATTAAAAGCGTTATAAAATAATGCAATACTCAATATACCAACAAAGCTACTGTACCTAACGCTGTTAAAAAGCTGTGTTTCTATTGGTTCATAGGTCGATAAAACGACGGTTCGGATTGGTTAAAATCATCCGATCTTCACCAAACTTAGTCACAAGTTGTATCTAGACAATATCTAGGTCAAACACTAATATGGGGTCTTGCCGGGTCAAAAACTAGGTCTTGGGGTCACTTAGTGCATTTCAAGGATTTATCATGTTTAAAAGGGGGTATCTTGTGACAGTTGGCACTCTTGTTTATATCAGGGCCCTCAATCCATTTAGGGGAAGCGGGTCGCTACCCATAGCAGGGGGAATTTTCTCGGCGTTTCCCTTTTTGGGGGGATTTTTTACTTACTATCTAATTATTACATTTGTATATGTTTGCACTATATTCATTGTTAATTTCATAATTTAGTATGTTTGACAAGATAAAATTAAAATAGAATTAAGATTTAATAATCATGAGACATCTATCTATAAAAAAAATAAATAAAAAAAAATCGGCCGTGGATTTGACAGATTGAGGGTCCTGTATATATATAAGGTCAAGGTAATATATATCTATATATATATATATATATATATATATATATATATATATATATATATATATATATATATATATATATATATATATATATAGATATATATTACCTTGACCTTATTGAATATGAACAATTTCCCCATGATGGCTTCTGTTATACCGTCGAGCACTTTGAATAGTTAAGAGCGCTGTCTTATGACAGCTCTTTTTAAGTTAGTGTTTACTCATTTATGCTTAAATGTTCACTGCGTCCATGGGACGCAACGGGCAATAAATTATGTTTGGGTTCCTGGCAAAATGATTTAATAATTAGATATGTTAACAGCGTAAACGTTAAACCTGCTTGTCTGTTGTTAATATCAAAAAAATGTGAAGTCTGACTGTGACACCCATGGACGTGAAAATTATATAAATAATAATGTCACATGAATTATTTAAGCATTTTTTTACTGTACAGGTATTCTCTTTTTTTCAACAACATATTGTGTTTGAAAATGTACATGGTATATTCTACATGGATCACTGATGCTGCTTCCTTTCTGAATTTCCCCCCATAAGAAAGGTTTATAAACCAATATTGCAAAAACAACATTAATCTAAGAACTTTTGAAATTGACAATTATTGTTTGTTGAAAGAGAGCAAGCAGACTCAGCAGTTTCTACAACAATGTGCACAAATTAAAATGATAATGTCCCATTTAAAATACTTTTTTCAACAACCCCTAGGGTGGTAAGCGAAAGTTTACCTCAATGATATCAAGTTATAATATGTAAAATCACAAGGTTTCTTTCAGCATTTTAAAAACGGTTTCAAATTAAAGCTGAACGCAAAGATTTTTGATTTAAGAAGACAGTTTGGATAAGAGAAGGAGGAAAAAACATGGCAATATATATTTGAGTGATAATACATGATCATAGATTAATAAAATATTTTATTTTCAGCAGAATGTCTGAAGAACTCAAGGAATTCCTGCATCAAAGAGGCATTGCATCAACTGTTATTCAAAGATTTGTTGACGATAAGGTACATTTGCACCACATTGACTATTTTTGCATAATGCACTAGTCACTTGATTCCATGTTGTCAGTTGTCTCAGTCTGCCATGTGCCATTCATATTTCAATGAAAAGTCAAAGGACTTTAAACAAGTAAGACAAACAGGTGGAGGAGGCGTTTGACATTTGACTATTGATTAAACACTTGTAGTACCAACACTATTGGAGCATGCTAAAGATACCTTTTTCCTTCCGGCAATTCGAAACTTGAATCTGTAGAAGAATTTGATATAGAAAAAAGAAACTTCCCAGGGCACGTCGATAGATATAGATATGAAAATCAATGATCTGTACATCGCACCAAAATTAAAGATCCTCAGGGTATATATGTATACCATAAAGAAGACAGAAAAGGTATTGATAGAAGTAATTATACCCCCACAAACAAAGTTTAGGGGGTTATATAGGAGTGAACTTGTCTGTCGGTCTGTCTGTCAGTCCGTATTAAGTGTCCGCTCTTTAATTCAAGTAATTTTCATCCGATCTTCACCAAACTTGGTCAGAAGTTGTATCTACATGATGTCTAGGCCATTTCGAACATGGACCTTGCCGGGTCAAAAACTAGGTCACGGGGTCACTTAGTGCGTTTTAAACATTCAGCATGTTGTCCGCTCTCTAATTCAAGTAGTTTTCATCCGATCTTCACCAAACGTGGTCAAAAGTTATATCTAGATAATCTTAAGGCCAAGTTCGAACATGGGCCTTGCCGGGTCAAAAACTAGGTCACAGGGTCACTTAGTACGTTTTACACATTGAGCATGGTGTCCGCTCTCTATTTCAAGTAGTTTAAATGCGATCTTCACCACACTTGGTCAGAAGTTGTAATTAGATGATATGTAGGTCAAGTTCGAACATGGGCCATGCCCGGTCAAAAACTAGGTCACGGGGTCACTTAGTGTGTTTTAAACCTCGCATGTTGTCCGCTCTCTAATTCAAGTAGTTTTTATCCAATCTTCACCAACATTGGTCAGAAGTTGTATCTTGATAATGTCTAGGGCAAGTTTGAATATGGATCATGTCGGGTCAAAAACAAGGTCACGTGGTCACTTAGTGCGTTTTAAACATCACAATGTTGTCCGCTCTCTAATTCAAGTAGTTTTCATCCAATCTTCACCAAACCTGGTCAGAAGTTGTATCTAGATGATGTCTGGGTCAAGTTTGAATATGGGTCATGCCGGGTCAAAAACTAGGTCACGGGGTCACTAAGTGAATTTTTTAACATTCAGCATGGTGTCCGCTCTCTAATTCAAGTAGTTTACATCCGATCTTCACCAAACTTGGTCAGAAGTTTTATGGAGATGATCTTAAGGCCAAGTTAGAACATGGGCCTTTCTGGGTCAAAAACTAGGTCAAGGGGTCACTTAGTGTGTTTTAAAAATTGAGCATGGTGTCCGCTGTTTTTTGTGAAGACGACATGCAAAATATCATGTGTCAATGCGGCATGTGGGGGTATTCGTCACTTCTGTGACAAAGCTCAAGTTATGATTCAGTTTGCCTATACTGGAGTTATAGAGAATACATGGTTGATGACCGGATGGAAAAAGTTTATCCGGTGAGGCTTAGAAAATGAAAATAGGTTGGGCTTTAGCAATCCCTATTTTTGTTTTCATGACGGACCAGATAAACTACCGGTAAATACTTTCCAGCGCCTTAGTACCATGTGTTATATTAAACCAGTTTATACTAAATTTTATTTTGTTAACACTTTGGTTAAATGTAAGCTAAAAATTGTTACATTGTATCTTATTATTCCCATCACTTCAAGTCATTGTTATCTTAAAACGTTACGAAAAATGCTGAACACATGTTAGTTTATTGACTGTCTTAATTTAAAGTCAGATACTGCAGTGTCGACTTATAGAAAATGCAATTGCGTCATTCCTATGTAATTCAGTTTAGTTGTTTACAAACTAGAATACGAGTGTTCAGGAATTTAAATGCAATGTGTTGCTGTGTTTAGGCTGAATTAAGTGAGTAAGATTCTAAATAACGATGCACAGATAATATGCCTCAATCAAACCGGTAAGAATATCCTAGATTGTATTTAGTTTTATGTCCCCCACCCACTAAAGTGGGGGACATATTGTTTTTGCCCTGTCTGTTGGTTGGTGTGTTTGTTTGCCCCAACTTTAACATTTTGTTATAACTTTGGCAATATTGAAGATAGCAACTTCATATTTGGCATGCATGTGTATCTCATGGAGCTGCACATTTTGAGTGGTGAAAGGTCAAGGTCATCCTTCAAGATCAAAGGTCAAATATATAGCTTCAAAGCGGCGCAGAAGGGGACATAGTGTTGCTGACAAACAAATATCGTGTTTAGAATTATCTTTGACACTACAGTTTACTGTTTAGCAATGCGTGGAGAACATCATTCACAAATTTATTTAACATTAATTTGTGGTTATAGTTTTCATGAATTGGTTAAATATTGATGAGAAATTTATATAAAGTCATAAAGGTTCATTTTGACGCTTTGAAAATATTTTTGCGCTAATGTCAACCATCATAACATAAGGTGTTGTACATGTATGTAACACCCGCTTCCCTACCTTAAAGGTCAATGTCCCTCTTAGTGTTAAAAAGTCATATTTGACCATAAAACAAATTGTTTTTGACAAGTGGCGTTTAGTCAGAAGAGAGGAATGTGGGGCATCCATGCCCTATGGACACATGTCTTGTTATTTATTGTTTCAGGGTCCTGGATCGCCTTGGTTGTCATCAATTCTACAAGAATGTGGGTCATTATTTTACAGTGAAAGTTTACCAGATCTGATGGGGAAATACTTAGTAAGTTGCATTTTTATGTTTGGCCCATCTGAGCACGTTTGTCAGTCGTCAGTGGGTGTGTGGGTGTTAAGTTTCTCCAAACAAATATTCCTAAATCGCTTGGCTGATTTTCACAAAACTGCATAGGAGTGATACTCATCCTCTTTCAAAGTTGCTTAGATTGTTCTATTCTATTGCATATGTTATTCACCAGAACTTAAAATAGTGTTGTTTTATTTTTATCTTATCCAGTGCCCCAGATAATTATTTGGGAAATAGGGTTTCACCCATTGATTTTAAAAAATAGGGTGATTTTGGTCTAAAAATAAGGTGAAATGAGTTATACAAATTCATACTTGAATATTATTGCTGCTTTCCCCATTGAATAAAAGACTTTGTCACTTCCATTCAGATTCAGATTACTTCTGTTGAAGCTGCACACTTGTATTGATTCAATAAAACTGTAAACTATTATAATTAACTTTAATAAACTGATGTTTCATAACATCTTTAATTCTTGCAACTGTCCATAATATAAACTGTAAACTTCAAAAATCGATAACACGAATGATTTGTCACTTAATGGCTCTTGCTTTCTTGGTTCAACAAGTTTGCGATCGATTTATATTTTTGCGCAACAATCGCGGACATCTTTCGACCTCTCTTAGACATTTTTATTTCGCATCGTTATAGAAACTGAAAGTACAGACGCTTTACAAATACATTCACAATGAGCGACAGATTAAGTCAGATTGAAAACGCATCTATTTCGTAAATAATTTGGTCAGATGCTGTAATTTACTATGAAATCTAGTCTGCAGAGCGTTTAAATAACTTTGTTTTTCTGCTCCTTCATCCAGACGCTTGCTGAATAAAAGCGACGTCGCATTTTGATAATAATTGCAAAGAGGATTTACCGAAAATGAGCAAAGAATTTTCGATTGAAGCCATTGTTTGGTACGCATGGAATTTTAGGACTTGCGTAAAAGCCAAATACAGTAGACTTTGCCAATACCAGACTCTCTGAATACCGGAACTCTCCTGATTCCGAATGATCGGGCCACTTCCGTATTTTCTCCTTCTATTTCTAAAAAATGTTGAATAAACCGAACTCTCTCAAAACTGGAAACTGAACGGATATCTCCGTGAATTCGGTCTTTTTCAACGTAAAATACATTGAGAATACCGGACGGTCTAAATTCTCAAGATGCCTGAGGCGTGAAAATTACAATACCTAGTCAGCACAGTGCGTGCAGTGTCACACATTTTGTTCGCGCAACTATCGATAATCGGATTAAATACCATAAAGGTGTCAAGTCGTTACCGTGCTTTGGAAGTCCGATTAAATAATGTAAAACAAACTATGAATGTAGACATAGACGTGCGGTAACACCAAAAAGTAATTGACTCGATCATTTTATTAAGCTAATGATAAACAATCCATTAAAAAATAAATGCATGACGTTGCGACGATCACTTTCTTGTGATCTTCTCGGGTATTTTAAAAGATCTTATAGACATGTTTTTAACGCTTAAGTGGTTGTTTGTTTTTTTGTTTGTCAGATAAAACTGTGAGAAATATGACTGTTAAATATCCATCCATCTGTCTGCATTCATTGCTGTTTCTTAATTTCAAACGCATCTTTTTAAATTTAGCAATATTAATCTCAAAGAGATTATGAATGTCTTGAAAATAACTATGACGCTGTTTTTTTGCGTGTGTGTATATTTTGTGGTGAAATGTTTTAGATGTATATATTGAATATTAAATTGTGTGTCCACAACAATCTTATTTGTGTCGTCACTCGCCTATATGACAAATGTCACGCACGTACATGTATAAAGCACCACGCTCACTTTGGGATTAATCAAAACAAGTCTGTATGCAATGTTTTTTGCTTTTAAACACACATTTTTTGAAGAATGCTATAAACATATTCATTGCACGAGTACACATGGTACATGTAAATGTATATGGTTTGTTTGACTCTTATGTGATTTTGTACACAATGCATACAATGTATATTTCGGCAATATGCATACTCTTCTTAAACTGGAACTCCCTGAAAACCGTAAGATCACGTCGGTCCCCAGACCGTCCGGTTTACAGAGAGTCTACTGTAGGTTGCGTTTTCAATACGCATTATATTGTATTTCT
Source organism: Dreissena polymorpha (assembly GCF_020536995.1). Classification (NCBI taxonomy): domain Eukaryota; kingdom Metazoa; phylum Mollusca; class Bivalvia; order Myida; family Dreissenidae; genus Dreissena; species Dreissena polymorpha. The sequence continues at coordinate 45,472,777 of NC_068355.1, read as the reverse complement.
TTGTGTTTTTAAACATTTTAATAGGATGAAAAACGCAGATACGCAGCTTATCTGGGGCACTGTTATCATCTGAAACTGCTATCTCAGAGGTTTAATATTTTATTTTTGGTCTTCTTTTTTACAAATCATGCCCCTGGAGTGAAAAATTGCCATACTCCAGAGGCCACACGATGTTCACCAGCAAAAAAACGTAAAAATTCTCTAAAATTTCCTACCCAAAAGGTCTTATATTTTTGGCTTAAAACATCATGTAGTGGCCCTTGTCAAAGTTTTTGTATGCCCCCGGTAGGGTGGCATATAGCAGCTGAACTGTCTGGCAGTCAGTCAGTATGTCAGTCTGTCTGTCTTTCCGAAAACTTTAATGGTCATAATTTTTTCAATATTTAACATAGCAACTTGATATTTGGCATGCATGTGCATCTCATGTAGCTGCACATTTTGAGTGGTGAAAGGTCAAGGTCAAGGTCATGCTTCAAGGTCAAATGTCTAATATATGGCGTCTGTCGGGCCGGCCGAAAACTTTAACAAATTTGCCATAACTATGTCACTATTGAAGATAGCAACTTGATATTTGGCATGCATGTGTATCTCCTGGGGCTAAACATTTTGAGTGGTGAAAGGTGAAGGGCAAGGTCATCCTTCAAGGTCACATGTCAAATATTCCGTCCTTCCGAAAACTTTAACATTTGCCATAACTTTTTCACTATTGAAGATAGCAACTTGATATTTAGCATGCATGTGTATTTCATGGAGCTGCATTATTTTGAGTGTTGAAAGGCTAAGGTCATCCTTTAAGGTCAAGGTCAAATTTTGCAATATTGAAGATAGCAACTAGATATATAAAATGCATGCGTATCAAATGGAGCTGCACATTTTTAGTGGCGAAATGTCAAGGTCATCCTTTAAGGTCAAAGGTCAAATTTTGCAATATTGACGATATCAACTCCATATTTTGGCATGCAGGCGTATGTTATGAAGCTGTGAAGCTGCTCATTTTGAGTGTTGAAAGGTCAAGGTCAAAGGTAAAAAAAAAAATCCAAGGAAAGTAACAAGCTTTAAAAGGAGTTAATTAGGGAGGCTGTTTTCGGAGAAAACCCGAGCTATTGTCATAGCCTGCTCGTCGTCCTCTGGCGTCATACTAAAACGTAAACATTGCCTCTAAAATCAAAGTGCTTCCATTAACAACTTTGAAACTTCATATGTAGATGCACCTTGATGAGTTTTACACGCCACACCCATTTTTGGTCACTAGGTCTAAGGTGAAGGTCACTGTGACCTCTAAAAAAAAAAATCTGACAAGCTTTCGCAGCCGAACGTGGCACCTGTTATGCGGTGCTCTTGTTTATATTTATGCCCCCCTTTGAAGAAGAGGGGGTATATTGCTTTGCTCATGTCGGTCTGTCTTTCTGTCTGTCGGTCCGTCCACCAGGTGGTTGTCAGTTGATAACTATACATAGGTACATTGATCATGACTCACAGATGACCCCTATTGATTTTGAGGTCACTAGGTCAAAGGTCAAGGTCACGGTGACCCGAAATAGTAAAATGGTTTTTGGATGATAACTCAAGAATGCATACGCGGCCAACAGGGCGAACTCTGAACAATATAACTGAAGCAACTGGTCTGTAATCCTAAATCTATAATTATCAGTCCAATGAAACATCATCCTTTGAGTAAAATAAAGTGGATCAGTAAAAATATTATCAGAATATGATTTTTTTTGTAAATTTTGTATATTAAATATTGTGTTAATGTTTAATTTTGATGATTAATATAACTATAAGCAGGACAGGGGAGGTAATACACTATTATATCTTTCTTATGTACAGGGCAAACAAATGCAATAAGTTAAAATTTCATGTTTAATGAATAGAGGATATCACCCCCCCTAATTTTTTTTTTAATTATGTAATAAATATTACCACACCTCACATTAAAACCCACCCCTCACCCCACACCCCTACCCCCCCCCACCCCCTACCCCCCCACCCCCTACCCCCCACCCCCACCCATTTTTTTAAACATCTAATAAATAACCCCACCCCACATTATACCCCCTCTCACTCCCCCCCTACCCCCCTACCCCCACCCCCATTTTTTTTATTAAACATCTAATAAATAACCCCACCCCACATTATTTACCCCCCTCTCACCCATCACCCCACCCCCACCCCCAATTTTTTTAAACATCTTATAAATTACCACACCCCACATTATATCCCCCTCTCACCCCCTAACCCCCCACCCCCCCTACCTCCCCACCCCCCACACCCCCCCTCCCCCCTCATATTTTTTCTTTAACATCTAATCAATTACCCCACCCCACATTATTACCCCCTCTCACCCACCCCACCCCCTACCCCCCACCCCCAAATTTTTTATTTCATTTTAAAACATCTTATAAATTACCACACCCCACATTATATCCCCCTATCACCCCTCCTACCCCCCTACCCCTCCACCCCCCCACCCCCCTACCCCCCCCCACCCCCATCAAATTTTTTTTTTTTAAACATCTAATAAATTACAACACCCAACATTATACCCCCCTCTCACTCCCCAACCCCCCCCCCTACCCCACCCCACCTCCCATCCCCGTCAAAAAAATAATAATTTTTTTTAAACATCTAATAAATTACCACACCCCACATTATACCCCCCCTCTCACCCCCACCCCCCTACCCCCCACCCCTCCCCCCCCCAAAAAAAAACTTTTTTTAAAAACATCCTATGAAATAACCACACCCCAAATTATACCCCCCTCTCACCCCCCCTACCCCCCACCCCCCCTTATCCTCCCACACCCCACCCCCCCCCCACAATTTTTTTTTAAATATCGAATAAATTACCACACCCCACATTATACCCCTCTCACCCCCCTTACCCCCCACCCCCCCTAATCCCCACCCCACCCCCCACAATTTTTTTTTAAAACATCTAATAATTACCACACCCCACATTATACCTCCCTCTCACTCCCTCTCACTCCCCCCTACCCCTCCCACCCCCCACCCCCCCACCCCCCCACCCCCACCCCCCCATTTTTTTAAACATCTAATAAATTACCCCACATTATTACCACCCCCTCACACCCCCCCACCCCCAACTCCCCCCCCCCAATTTTTTTTAAACATCTTATAAATTACCCCACCCTACATTATACCCCCCTCTCACCCCCCTACCCCCCCCACCCCCACAATTTTTTTTTAAACATCTAAAAATTACCACACCCCACATTACACCCCCCTCACACTTCCCCCTACCCCCCCACTCCCCCACCCCCCACCCTCCCCCCCTTTTTTTTAAACATCTAATAAATAACCCACGCCCACATTATTACCCACTCTCACCCCCCCTAACCCCCCAACCCCCCCCCCATTTTTTTAAACATCTTATAAATTACCACACCCCCACATTATACCCCCCTCTCACTCCCCCTTGATCATGACTGGCAGATGACCCCTATTGATTTTCAGGTCACTAGGTCAAAGGTCAAGGTCACAGTGACTCAAAATAGTACAATAGTTTCCGGATGATAACTTACATTAGGTCAAAGGTCAAGGTCACAGTGACAAAAAACGTATTGGCTGCCACTACAACTGACAGCCCATATGGGGGGCATGCATGTTTTACAAACAGCCCTTGTTTATATCATTTAGCTGCTACAGATCGTTTGCACAAGGGAAGTATTATTTTTGGAATGGATATAATCTGAAACAAATTTTAAGGTCAATGTCATCCTTCATGGTCAAAAGTCAGAAAATACAATCCAAGGGAAGAAATAAGCTATAAAAGGGAGATTTCTAAACCTGCCAAATAATATCTTGAAATTTATTTTGAAGCGGTGCAATAGGGGGCATTGTGTTTCTGACAAACACTTCTCTTGTCTAATCATGCCCCTGGAGTCAAAATTGACCATGCCCTAGGGACAAATATTTTTATAGTTTTTATAGCAAAATTAATTAAAACATTTTATTTTTTGAAACTACAGGGGCTCAGAGCTTTGATAATTGGTTTGTGACATCAGATAAGTCGTCAGATGCTATGTTTCTTCAAATCATGCCCCTGGAGTCAAAACAAGCCACACCCAAGGGGTCAATTATTGAATATATACTTTTTAGCAAAATAATTAGAATGCTTCTCTTAATGACAAGGCACACAGGTGTAATACTTGGTATGAAAAATTGTAAAGTGGTCTATTACTATGTTTGTTCAACATGGCCACATGAAGACTTATTTTTCAAAATTACTTAAGATTTTCTTCTGTGAAACAAATTAGTCCACAGGTGTAGTATTTTGTATTAAACATTCTATATTTGTCCCCTAGAAATTGTAAAGTTTTTTTTAAAATAATGCCTCGGGGGAAAAAAATTGCCCTGGAGTCACATCGGCTATTTGTTCAATCTAGAACCATCTTGTCCTCTTGTTTTGTTATCCACCTCTGACGATGGAATAATATAGATTTACGTATGTTAGTGTTACTGTCACAACTCCTGTTCGCCTGCATCTGGGTAATCAAGCAGCAATTTTTGAATATCTTGGCACAAACTGTCACCATGTTAATTAATTGTCCAGAATCGATGCATCAGCAGATTAAGTTAGGGGTCATACATGAAGTTTAAAACATTTTGACTCTTCTTTAAATCATACATCCATTGGAACAAATTTCTTAAAGCTTTGCTCAAGCCTTCACCTGAAGGTGTCATGCAAATCCACTGTTTAGATCAAATATCCAAGTTGAAGGGTTTTCTTTAAATCTTGCTCAAATATTTACATCATAGAATCAATTTGCAGAACCCATCCACTGGCTTTGCCAAAAAAGGGTCAGGGTCACTTTTGAAGGTCAAAAGATTGAACGTGTTTATAGTTTTTTTGAAAGATTTTGTGGTGTGGGAGGAGACCTACATCTCCTTTTGTGTCAAAAACAATCCATTAGTTTAAACTGTATCTATCATAATCTGATTTTAATGTTTTAATGTTGAATGCAAATCGTTCAATTTTCTATTACATACATTTGAAATTGCTTTATTATGTATATTAAAATAGTGAAACTTAAGAAACATTATCGGGAGGGAAATTCATCTGCTAGTCTTTATTTCTACTTGCCTATACAATACAAGATAAAAAATACAATACGAAATTTGACATAAAGTAATGATTAAAGCTGGGGTCACGTAAAATGACATGTCTAATTATAAAGTTTGTCCTTTTTAGACTGGCGAGTTTTCAGTGTCCACACCAGCCGCTTTCATCCTTGCTTCTCAAGAGTCTGAGGTAACAAAAACACTTGGCCATGTGGTTATTAACCACTCAATTATTGGATAAATGTACATGCCAAATATTAGCATATTCACAAATATTCAAGAGATTTCTTGAATTCATCTTTAGCAAAAACATTTAAAGAAAGTTCTTTTTGTGAAAGATGTGAATAGGAATATGTGTACATGTTTATGAAAGAGTTTTAACATCTGATCACAATGTCATATGAAAGCCTCCCAATTTCTTAAAGCATTATCAGCTTGTTAAATATTAAATTAACATGTAGTCATACCCCCACTGAATATTTTGCACTATAAAGGTCAAAGTCACACTTAAAGTTCAATGGTAATAATTTTGGATTGTTTTGCGTTTCCAGGCTGTAATTTTGTCATTCATCATAGTCTTTTGTAATTATTTGCAACGAATGTTACCATCATTGGCTGGTGTGTCTTTTTCTCCGATGTCAAAGGCCCACTTTACTGATTAAAGTCTATTTGTCCATTTCAAATTGTGTTTGCCGCTTTCAGATTGCTTAAAATTACAGGATAAACAATATTAAATCAACATTTCCTGTTTCAATTAGGCAGTGTATTAGTCATATCTGTGACAAATCTCTTGTTTCTCCTGTTGAGACCAGCGAGTGTACAGGGTCAACACAGGCTGCTTCACCCTCTCTTATCCTGATTCTGAGGTATAAAATATTGAAGCCTGTCATTATGAACTACTCAATTATCATGGCTTTTTGTCGAGCCTGCTAGAAGAAAGCTCGATATAGCAATCACAATGGTAGAGTGTACATGCCTGTGCGGTGCAAGCTCGACTGTAACTTTGTCTTTCATAGTGCAATTTTAAAATAACCACAAATGTTCACCCTCATAAGACAACGTGTCCCTTGTTACATCTGTCACCCAACCTCAAAAGTAAAGGTACAACTTAGAGATTAAAGGTCAAATTTAGCCATAATGTACAGACCAGAATGTAACTTTTTCCTTTATCATGCAATTTTAACATAACTTATCACAAATGTTCACCATGAGGAGACGACATGTCCCCTGTCACCTTACCTCAGAAGTAAAGCTCACACTTGGAGGTTAAATGTTAAATTAGGCCAAAACAAAGCTAGTCCAGACTGTAACGTTGTCATTCATTATGCAATTTTAAAATAACTTACGACAAATGACCACCATGAGGAGACAGCGTGTCTTTCGCGTGTAATGCCCATCTATTCTTCAAAGGTCGAGGTCATATTTAGAGGTCAAAGGTGAAAATTGGTTATTTAATAGCTTGTGTTGACTGTAACTGCATTCAACATGCGATTTTAAAATAACTGTCCGCAAATGTCCACCACAAATAGACGGGTCACAATTAAAAAACGTCTCTCTAACTTGAAGGTTAAGGTCAGTCTTAAAAGTCAAAGTCTCAATAAGGCTATAAATACTTGTCCTGTGTGTAACTTCATCTTTCATCATACAATTTTAAAATTATTTACTACAAACTCTATGTGGACATGGGGTGTCATGTGTAAAAAGGTCTAATTACCTCAAAGGTAAAGATCACACTTAAAGGTCAAATGTTAAATTTGGGCATAAAACAGATTGTTCCGACTACAACTTCAGCATTCATTTTGCAATTTAACATTAATTTAACGCAAATGTTTACCATGTAGAGATGGCGTGTCATGTGTAACAACTTTCTCCTTAGCTCAAAGGTAACAATAAGAAGTCAAAGGTCAGGTCTAAAACGAAACTCGTAAATGTCCAATTTTGGCAAATAGCAGTGTGTGTGAAATGTAACTTCATCATTCATTTTGCAATTTTGAAAATAATTTACTTGAAATGACCACCATATGAAGAAGTTGTGTCACATGCAAATCGGGAACCCTTTGGACAAAGGTTAAGGTCACATTAAAGGTCTAAGTTCAAATATGTGTGTTGCGCAGCTTGTTAAATAATAACAAGAACTATTGACAATGGGTACGCCATTTTGCTGACAGGCATCTTGCTAGTATTTGATAAATGCAAATATAGGTATTTACTCAAAAGTGTGATTTCCTGAATTAATTTTAAAGCAAGATTATTTCAAGAAAATTCCTCTGTGAAGGATTTTATAGTTGATTACAATATTATATGTAAACCTCTCAATTCTTAAAACGTGATTGGGAATGTAAAATGTTCGATTATATAATGTTATCTGTTTAGACCACCAATACTACATGGTCAACACAAGCATCATTCAACCTTTTCACACATTTTAAAATGAAATTATGAGCAAATAGGATTCATGGAGTAGAAAAATGAGGGACAAAATATTAATATAAGATTCAGGCTAAAATTTTTAATTCCCCTTATAGTAAGTGACATGTATAATTTGGCACGCTTTATCTGCTTATTTCTCATATGCATGCTATATAATGTGTATATCCCAATTATCAAATGATTACTCATTTGTAAATAAATCTCCAAACGCTGTTTTGAATGACATTTCGTAGGTGAATTTCAATCCGAGGTCCTACTGTCTAAGTATACGGCGACAATCGGGAACTACAGCAACAACATCAGTCTCCGGCAGTCATAGTGCAGTAGTGACGTATGCAATTAGATTAGATCTTTACAGCTTAAGTAAACTGTACTTTTTTTATAACATCAAATTAAATTGAAATTATTAGAACTATCCGCAGTAAATGTGATGAAAAATTTGGCAATACAGCTTTATGTCAACAACAAAACATTTGTTTGTTTAGTTGGATTGTGTTCAACATTATTTCAGTCATATCATGGCGGTCAGTTAACCTTCTCATACTTTCCTGGGTAAGATGGTTTACCAGTACTAAGTGCACACTATTATAGCAGTTACTGACAACTGTCCTACTTGAATATGAGGAATAGGGATAATGGCCGTAGAAAGGATTTCAGGTTAAATCCCCACATAAGTTATTTTGATCAAACCTGCGATCCTCGGATTTATAGTCCAGCGCTCTACAAACTGAGCTAGCTGGCCCAGTCACAAAACATTTTCAAACATGTAAGTCTATCCTAGCTATTTCAGTTTTACATGTTAAGTTTAGTTTAAACCTATTTATTTTAGCTTGATTGCATAGAAAGCCTGAGACTTATTTGAAACGCTCTTGAGTCCGTTTCCTGGGACTAGAACCAGTACATGGTGGCTATGGGGGAGATCTAAAGAATGCTCTCACAGTGAGGATTGAACCCGTGACCTCCCGATCACTAGGCAAACACCATATTCATTACCCCACAGCGACCTGTAATACATGTTTGGAATATTTGCTAATAGATGTTCTTGTTATATATAAATACAATTAATCAGGATTCCTGCTTGTACTACACTGGGAAATCACCCATGAAGACCAATCAACCACACCATAAAGCTAAAAAAAAGATATTTAAGTGTACTGCATAAACAAGGCCATGCTTTTTTCTACATTTTAATACTGTGTTATATAAGTATGAGGAAACATACAGCAGAAAATCAAAAGTTTTTCGTGATATACATTGAAGTCTTGTCTTGCTGGTAGTTTTTCAAACTTGAACTATACATTTTTAGGGGTGTAGCTTGGATTAAAAAAATGTATAGGCATTTGCCTATAGTGCCTGAAGGAAGCTACGCCCCTGAGTTGTTTGCAATTTTGGTCTTAGTCATTATGAAAAACAAAAATTGGTGCAAGGTTTAAGATTGCTTGACTGGAGATTTCATTAACTGAGATTGAAAATGTTTTTATAATGCAGGTGCCAAGGCATCATACCAGAGATCGAGATTCTAGACAGCGAGGACGAGGAAATACAAAGCGCTTTACTAGAGGCAATGCAGCACCAGGAACCAAGTACCATGAGGTGAAATATGTAACCTGTTCCTGAGAGTTATATGCCCTTGAAATAAACCATGGGCATGGCTGCTATGCCTATGACAAAGCGGTGTGGGGGTATTGTTAGTCACCCTTGTGGCTTCTATGCCTGTGACAAAGCGGTGTGGGGGTATTGTTAGGCACCCTTGTGGCTGCTATGCCTATGACAAAGCGGTGTGGGGGTATTGTTAGTCACCCTTGTGGCTGCTATGCCTATGACAAAGCGGTGTGGGGGTGTTGTTAGTCACCCTTGTGACAAAGCTGTAGTTGTATCTGCCCTATTCAGTTTTGGGGATTTTTAATTAGGAATCACGCATGTCATCAAATTAAGTCGTGCCATGCTTTTCACAATGTCTGGTAACTTTCCATCTTACTTTATTGTCACGTCATGCCACTTCCCAATAGGTTTCCCTGTCTGGCTATTTCTCAATAGTAGTAGAGGTATTGGCTTCAAACCCTGCTCATGTATATAGGGTTATAAAGAGGAGACGATGAGTGGAGTGCACACGATTTGTAACTCCAGCTGCATCATGTACAACGTTATTACCGTTGCTTCAAATATGTATTTGTGGTAATTAGATGCAGTGACAGACACAAAATGTCCAGTATACTATCAATGCAGAACAATAGGGACAGCTGTTGTTAAAATATTACAATATCATTAAACTCAAATTTTATTTTACATTCAGCGATGATTCCACAGAGCCATCTGTGGCTGATATTTTACAAGAGTTTTGGAACCAATACATCAAAGATGACCGCACAAACTGTGTGATCTCCTGTTCGAAGCCGTTAGATATTGCCATACGACTATTAGAAAAGACGACGGTCAAGCTTCAAAATAAATTGTTTGTCAAGTTTTCTGGGGAGATTGGTGGGGACCATGAATTTTTCCGGTATGCTTCATTATACCGTAATAACTCTATGTGTTCGGACATTCTAAGTTTTCGGACACCCCCTTTTTAAGCAAAAATAATTATTTTTCATGACTCTTAATTTTCGGACACACGAGTTTTCGTCCATCATTAATGTCTCTAAGTTTTCGGACAGTATATTTTACAGCGCTATTTTACCAAATTTCGGTCCTGTTTTCGATATCTTATGACACTTCGATCATGGGGTTTTACAACCAGATTAACATCATAAAACATGGCAGGTGCATGCCTGAGGGTAACGGACCATTACATATGCGTTATTGGGTAAATAACCTTGTAAACCGGTATTAAATAATGGTTTCGCCCGATAGCATAAGCTTTATGACAATAACCAGGGGTAGTGCCAATTAACAGTTCCATTATCTACCGCAATGGTACAACCCCCATCTCAGTAATATAACTGTGACAAATACTAAACGCTTCGAAGTGTGATGCACCCTATTGCAAGTTTCACGAACAATGGAAGTTGTTAGACAACAAATATCGGAAATGAACAAACAAAGAATTCATAGTTTGCTTTTGTATTGCGTTAATTACAGGTTCATACTAGCGTGTATCGGTACATCACATGCTCATCTTTGAACACGTTGGTCAACGTACAACCTTGTAGTACTTTCTGTCACATAAATGAAGCATTTTAAATAATTTTTAAATGCAGTGCAAACATATTTAACTGTAATTTATACTTTGCGGCATGGTATTTTACAAGCGCGTGCTATTACCGGTAGTCGTTGATACAATTGACGCTATTTTCGGACACTTAAATTTTCGACTCTAAGTTTAGGACACCTGTATTTTGTGAATATTTTTCGTATCTAAGTTTTCGGACACGAAACTAAATAATTATTTTGACGTGTCCGAAAACATAGAGTAATTACGGTATCATCACATGTCTAACATTAAAAAAGATGTTCACAGCAATGTAGTTGTATTGTTATGTACTGTCTTGTATTATTTAACACAAACTTGAATAAAATAATGTAGTAAAACTAGAACATTCAAACAGTAATTGTGCAGTAACAGTACAGAACTATTACAGAATGTGTATTATACTTGTATAACTCAGTACAAAACCAATTCAGTTTTAGTACACTACAGGCACAACGCCTATTCAATTCCAATAGAATAGAACAGAACCAGTGTAGTTCTAGTACAGGACCAATCAAGTCTAAACACATTTGAAGATTGGCCTCCAAGGTTCAAAAAAAAAATTAAGGACCAGATGGAGCAAAGGTTTTCAGACATGATCTTCAACTTGTGGAAAAGGGGCAATACAGGATTGTGGGAAGGCTGTTGGCTATGTCACTCGCGCAGGACAGAACAGGTTTTCACTGCTTGAACAAGCAGTTTTTTGCAATGATGACGGTTGTTAATGGGAGACAACTGCTACTGATGAAATCATGGACCCCGATATTAAGGAATGTCTTGAAATGGTAATTATATTAAATCAAGTAAATAAATTAAAACAGCCATTGTGCTTACAGGCACTGTGTTCAATTTATTTTAACCTGTAGATATTTAATATCCAAGAATAATACTGGTGTCTGTACGCTGACAAAGAGAGCAGATAAACTGAAGATCAACAATGACCAAGATGTAAGTTGTATTTACAGCAGCATGCTCAAATAAAGCAATTTACTCTTGAGCATCCACCAACAAATTAAAAGCACTTTTTCAAGATGCATCAATTGAAATTAATGTTTTCAGTTTAATAACAAGAGAACAATGAATGATTAAAAATAATTGTTGTAACATAAGCCTAAGGTCATCTGTGGAAATGTATTTTATCTGGATATGCAAGAAAACTACGCTTATGATAATTTGTATATTTCGGTATTTGAAGTAAGGAATATGGTTAAGATTGGAAATGTAGTCAATTATCAGCAAGTTGTCACCCATATATGGTGCAATCAATTGGGAGCATGTTGAGTCCACATTTGGAATTGGAAACATTTTAGGCCCAAATTGTTGAACCTCAAATTTTATAAGCAACAAAAAAGAAGTCTTGCCAACGAATTTAAGTTTAATAAATATTAGGGAGGAAGGCTAACAAAGATGTACTATTTTTACAATATATTGTATTTTTCAGTTGGAGAAAATCACAGACGTTCAGAAAAGGGATCAGTTCTTGGCAAAGTTTGGGGACTGGCTGGCTGACAGGGGGATCAACCCTTATAGAATGGCCGTGGTGGACAAGGGATCCATGAAGGAGATGGTTATAAAGTACCACATGTTATATGTAGGTAAATAGCTTATGCCAGTTTTTTATGTATCAACTCTAGCTTCTCATACAAAAGAAAAACGTGTTTACAAATGGGGATAAAATATCCAATTTCTGCAAAATCTACAAATATGATGAGAAACATTTAATAAGCAATATGCACTGTGCTTGAAATGAACCTGTAAGTTTATATATAGGAATAAACTCAAATTCACCTGTGAATTAAGTGATTTATGTACAAAATTTACCAGGTTTGTCTTGGTATAGATGATTTTAGGTGCTTGTCATGTCTTTTCCTTTAAAATAATAACTATAGAGAATTGTTAAACAAAAAACACTTACTATTCATTTTCTATGAACACTTACAAATGTTGACTTTTTTTCAAATTTTCTAAATACATACCAAATCAGTAAGCGAAAAGCTCAATCAAGGCTTCACGACATTCAGCTTACTTAAATGGCTTTTAAGCACACATGCCATAGATTTTAAGAAAATACAATATCAAAAATATACATATGATAAAAAAACAGCCTTTAAATAAGAAAAATGAAGGATTATTAAAACCCTAGCTAACAAGAATATCCAAAGCCTTGATTACAAGGTAAAATCCCATGTTCAATATATATAACAAACTTGTCCAAGAATCTATGTGATAAGTACAAATCAAACAACATAATACTATTTCTAACGTTGATTTATATAAAGAAGTGAAACTTTAAAAGCTGCAGCAGCATTGCATTACATTAAAATACATAAAACTTGTACAAACAAATTAATAGCAAAAACTGTTTGTTTCAATTACAGAACATCAGCTAAGATTGCCCAATTTAAGGATGGCATGGATGACGTATGCGGCATGTGGGGGATGGTAACAAAACATGCCAGTGTATTCCAACCGCTGTTTTGCAATCTTCCTAAACCTCTAATGAAACAGGAGATGGACAGAATCATTCGGTATGATTTCAGTGAACTCAGATCTAATGCCAGGACATCTGAAGATGAGACTGTTTACGCATGTGAGCTCTTTTTGCAGGACATTGAAGGTTTGTTTTTTTATGGGTGATTAAGTAAATTATCAATAGCATTTACTGATACACAGGTGCGCAGTTTGATTAAACATTCTTTCAAATCTACATGCAAAACAAGTGCCATGGAACAATCGTTTTCAGAATCTGTTGAAACACATTTAACGATAAATTTACCCCTTTTCATTAAACATCTATTTATGCCTCCAAAGGAGGGCATATAGTGATCTAACTGTCCGTCCGTCTGTCTGTCCGTCTTTCGGTCACACTTTGTGTTTAGGTTTCGAAAAATGCTCATGACTTCTATGTCCCTTGAGATAACCTTCATATTTGGTATGCATGTGTATATGGACAAGGTCTTTCCATATGCACAAAAATTTGGACCCCTTTGACCTTGACCTTGTCAGCGTTTAGGTTTCTAAATCTGTGTTTAGGTTTTGAAAACTGCTATAACTTTTATCAAAGCGTTTATAGCGGGCATATGTCATCCTTTGGTGACAGCTCTTGTTTGACATTATTTTCATTTGTGCCTCCATTTTATTGAGGTGAAATAGATTTTCATTTGTCCGCCTGTCTGTTCTTCAGTAAAAGTTATCTCTTCATAGCTTCAAAAGTATTTGACACTGAGTTGCCAAAATTTACAGGTTTTTATGCTCCCCAAAAATTTTTGGGGGGGAGCATATAGTCGCCGCTTCGTCTGTCCGTGCGTGTGTCCGTCCAAGCACAATTTTTGTCTGAGCTATTTCTCAGCAATTTATGACCGCAATTCAATTAAACTTTATGGGAAGCTTCACTACCAAGAGGAGATGTGCATTTTATCAGCCGGTTCTGGTCGGATGATTTTTCACAGAGTTATGGCCCTTTGAAATTTTCCATTAACTGTGCATATAGTGCGATTCTTGTCCGGGCTATTTCTCAGCAACTAATGACTGTAATTCAATGAAACTGAAACTTTATGGGAAGCTTCACTACCAAGTGGACATGTGCATATTATAAGCCGGTTCTGGTCGGATGATTTTTCACATACTTATGGCCCTTTGAAATTTTCTATAAACTGTACATATAGAGCAATTCCTGTCCGGATTATTTCTCCCCAGCTACATGTACTGACTGGAATTCAATGAAGCTTTATGGGAAGCTTAACTACCTTGAGAAGATGCGCATGTTATTTGTGGGTTCTGGTTAGATTATTTATTTAGAGAGTTACGGACCTTTGAACTTTTTTAGTTGCTAAACCATCCATCGTATTATTTAGTCCAAATTTATGCCCCTCAAGACGTTTCCTTTTATCTGAATATATAATGCAATATTGTGATAAAAAAACCTTTGGTGAGCATCACCTGTCTTCGACGGTTTCTTGTTTTATGTGTAGTATCACAACTAGAATTTTGCATTTACTTTGAATCAACTATTGCCGCTGAGCAAAAATGCTTTATAATTCTGGTCAAACCGTCAATGCTATAGATAAGATTGTGCAATTGCAATATTGAGATGTTTTTTTTTAATTCTAAGAAATGTTGTGAAACAAGTCAGTAAAAATATTTCATGTTATGACATGACATTAATATTTTACAAAGTATATATGTTTCCAAACGAAATTAAAAACAGATTTGAAAAATGAATTTCATGTTAGTTTGAAAGGTCTGGTTAATTAAAAATAATGTTAAGTTAAAAAAGACACTGATATATTCAAATTAATGACACTTTTCTTGAAAATCTTCCAAAGGCATTGTTATTTTAAGTGCATAAAAGGGATGCCCGAGTTAAATTAAAAGTTAATCTGATTATATCTTCTGATGTGATGGTTAATGTTTTGGTGCCGTTTTAAGACAGAAAAAGTATACAAATAAAATTTGTTTGCCTTCATTAACAAGCGTAATAAAGGATTATCTGGTGGTGAGAGACAGTGAAACAATGTAAAAATATACAGCTGTTCAGAACTAGTTATATAATGTTACAATGAATATTGCATGCCTTGATAAATATTTAACACATAACAATTTATATTTTAGATGGAATTGTTCCAACAACAAGGGCAGAGTTGCTGTCGTTCATTTCCGGAGCAGCCAGTATTCCCTCCTTGGGCTTTCAAAAGCTGATTGAGATACATTTCTATATGCAAGAAGACTGAGTGACCCGTCTTCCATATGCATCAACATGTTCTCTGGACTTGTGGCTGCCTAGACGACAGAAACCAGAGAGCTTATCTAGTATATATCTACCCTTCTATTGAAGAGTGTTAATGAGTCAATGGGATTTGTTAAAATATGAAAATTGCTATAAAAAAAAAGGTTAAACTACAAAAAACACACTATGAGTCTATTAATGCCCCCAGAACCTCCTATGTTCTGGGGGCATATTAAAATCGCACCGTTTGTAAGTCCATCTGGATTAGTTTCCACTGAAATCAAGTAGTTTTCATCTGATCTTCACCAAACTTGGTCAGAAGTTGTATCTAGATGATGTCTAGGCCCAGTTCGAAGAAGGGTCATGCCAGGTCAAAAACTAGCTCACTGGGTAACGTAGTGGGTTTTAAACATTCAACATGGTTTCCGCTCAATAAGTCGAGTAGTTTTTATCCGATCTTCACCAAACGTGGTCAGAAGTTGTATCTAGATGATCTCTAGGCCAAGTTGAGACATGGGTTATGCTGGGTTAAAAACTAGGTCACCGGGTCACTTAGTGCATTTTAATCATTCAGCATGGTGTCCATTAGGTAATTCAAGTAGTTTTCATTCGATCTTCACCAAACTTGGTCAGAAGTTGTATCTAGATGATGTCTAGGCCAAATTTGAAGAAGGGTCATGCCAGGTCAAAAACTAGGTCACTGGGTAACGTAGTGCGTTTTAAATACTCGGCATGGTTTCTGCTTAATAAGTCGAGTAGTTTTCATCGGATCTTCACCAAATGTGGTCAGAAGTCGTATCTAGATGATCTCTAGGCCAAGTTCAAACATGGGTCATGCCGGGTCAAAAACTAGGTCACAGGGTCACTTAGTGCATTTAAAACATTCATCATGGTGTCCGCCAGGTAATTCAAGTAGTTTTCATTCAATCTTCACCAAACTTGGTCAGAAGTTGTATCTAGATGATCTCTAGGCCAACTCGAACATGGGTCATGCCGGTTTTAAAAACTAGGTCACAGGGTCACTTAGTGCGTTTTAAACATTCAGCATGGTGTCCGCTCTCTAATTCAACTAGTTTTCATGCAATCTTCACCACATAGTGAGAAGTTGTATGTAGATGATCCCTAGGCCAAGTTTGAACATGGTCCGTGCCGGGCAAAAAACTAGGTCACAGTGTCACTTGTGCATTTTACATATTTAGCATGGTATCCGCTCTCTAATTCAAGTAGTTTTCATCTGATCTTCAACAAACTTCGTCAGTAGTTGTATCTAGATGATTTCTAGGCTATGCTGGGCCAAGAACTAGGTTATGGGGTCACCTTTACAGTTATGCTTTTATGCAGTGTCAAAGATCCGTGTCGTGTGGACATATTTCTTGTTTTATTATTATTTACATTGTTTATGCACACATGCACATGTATGTATGTATGTTTTAAGATTCTCACTAAAGTGGTGAGACAATTCTGGTGGATTTGTCCAAACTTGTTGGGGGCATGCATGTTAAATTGATAAATTATTGGTTATTTACTCGATGACAATTAAGGCTTTCTTTAAGGAAAAAAACATGAGATATTATCACAGCCAGTTTTGCAAAAGCTAATTTTGTTTTTATTGTGACAATTTTGTTATTGTTTTGTAAAGTATGTGTTTTTTTCAAAGTCAATAACTCTTAAAGATATTAAAATCAAATTAGGAATAGTTTGTCACCTTCTTAAAACTATTTGATTTAAGTTATAATCCTTGACTAACAAATGATTCTGTTATTCCCCTTACAAAATAAAGAAAAATAAGTCTATAGTTTTTTCAAAGACACAAAAAATTTAAATTACAACTTTTGTTGTTCCTAATCTTTCTGATGGCAAAGTCCCTTTTGGCTTTGCATATGTACGTTTTGAGTATTGCTGTTTTCAGTCAACAAAGAAGTTCTCTGACAAACACATATCGTAGTGTGTCAAGTACATGACTGCGCTCTGACCCTATAATTGTTACAGCATTAATGTTAAGTTGGTTTAAGTTTGTACTTAAATTTAATTGGATAAAATTAGTTATTTAGTTCATGTATAAGTATGTGATTCAGTCTGTGATTTATTGTTATAAAAAATAAAAATCTTTTTAAAAATGCAAATAGTCTTAAACTATCTCTTGCCATTGAACTTAGAATGTGGATACTGAATTGGTCTAATTTCTACATATCTGTTGTCATGCTTAATAATGTCCATTGCTGGAATTCAGTGTTGGCAATGGTTTGTTCATATTAATATAACATCTTTCATTGAAAACAAGAGTTTGGTAAATCCCGAAGTGTCTCATCTGAAGCCACTGACTCTTGTTTAGCGTATTCACTTGCATGACTCCTTTGTAAATGACAGGTACCAAGATCGGCGAAGCTCTTATCAGCCTCCTAATTATGTGTGTATTTCGAAGTTTATGAGGTCCTCCCAGCACTCCTAGGCAGCATTATGTGAGGACCCGGAGTGTGTCCCAGCACTCCTACTTACTTTGCTCAATAGACGCATGAAAGTTGGGACGAGTTTTTGAATTATAGCTGCAGTGTCTTGCTATTTAGTGGTTACTGAAAGATTTTAAATTTTTGATGTGGTTTTGTTTTGGGATGGGGGAGCCGTAGGAAACCCCACCTGTCCGGTATGGTGACCACCAACCAAACTCACATGCTTCCGGGAACGGGGATTGAACGGGTTAGTTGAGAAGCGCGTGTACCGACCGGACAATCCTATACTGTTTAGTACATCTTAACACGCATACTTGTGCAACATTTTGTTAAACATGGAAGCGTAACGACTTAAAATTTGAAGAAATTAGCATCAATTAATAATGCTATGATGTATTTTTACGGATGCAAGGTGATACTGTTATGCTAAGAATTGAGAAAACATCAAAACGCACGCGCTACACGTGCGACGTGACCTATTGGGCAATGTTTAAATTTCCAACCCTTGGTAACAGAATATTGTGTGAATTAAAGGATTCCGTTACTGCGAGGTAGATGATTTTTACACAAATGCACTTTACTTAAACACATTTATTACATTAATCAGCTGCAATATTAAAATATGAGAAATTTGATTGAAACAAAATAGCATTATGTCAGAAAAAATATAACCCCAAACGGGTATCAAACTCGTGACTTAATTAATTGAATCAAAACGTATCGACGTTACGATCGGAAGATATCGTGACAGGTCACGTCCAAATGACCTCAACAATACAGTAATCAGTCCTGCTGAGTCGCACTAGTGAAATTGCTTTTTTCAGAAGCAAGTTGAGCGATTTTTTTTTTTGGTAAGGAGATAGTTTTCAAACATGAATTTTAGAATAAATCATGTACAGTAAATTTTAGGTGGATGACAATGGATGTACAGCGGTACATTAGGCGATCAAACAGCCATTGTTCACGTTAATTAAATTTGTCTGATTTTATTGATAGATGAGTGGGCATACTCAGGCGCGTAAACGTTTTTTAAGATGCAATTGTTAAGTTTGCAATTTAAATGTATTTTCCGAAACTAAACTTTTGTTTTAATAACGAAAGACACATATTAATTCATTCACATGGCTATTATTATATTGACCGTTTTCCCATTATTTTACACATTGTTTAATTCATTAAAGGAGTATGCGTTTTTTATAAACTGAGCACGTACCCATTTAGAAAATCTTAGCTTAATCTTTTTTATGTCCCCCACCACTATAGTGGGGGACATATTGTTTTTGCAGTGTCTGTTAGTTGGTTAGTTATTTGGTTTGTTTGTTTGCTCCAACTTTAACATTTTGTAATCACTTTTGCAATATTGAAGATAGCAACTTCATATTTCGCATGCATGTGTATCTCATGGAGCTGCACATTTGAGTGGTGATAGGTCAAGGTCATCCTTCAAGGCCAAAGGTCAAATATATAGCTTCAAAGCGGCGCAGAAGGGGACATAGTGTTTCTGACAAACACATCTTGTTTTCAATTTTGTAAAGGAGGTCGTAAATTGTGACCATCTAGACTCGTCCTTGCAACATATGATGTAACACATAAAAATATTTATATAATACATATGACATGTTTGGGACTTTAGCGACTATTAAAGTTATCCCCGCAACGCCTATTTGGTCAAGAATAAATAACGTTTGCTTATTCTGTTTGTAAAAGACTTGTTAACAACACAATACCAGTTGATCATAGGTCAAATTAAATTTTTAAGTTAATGAAGCACGATTTGAAGTAAAACTGACCTTTCCAACAACTATATTACATGTTGTAATACTTATTTTTAGGAGAAAAATATGCAAATGTATCACTTGATTGAGTATGGATGAAACTGTTTTTCAAAGTACGTTAGTTCTTATGTTTAGACAATTTGTGATGATCGCATTCATATCTAACGGGAATTAGAGTTCGATTTCCAAGTTTCATATTTTGGAAGTGTCACCGCAATGCATTCTTTAAAAAATGCTGATATTTGGTAACGCGCATTAGCTTCCGTTTTATGCCAATCGTACAGCACATCGCATTTTACTGTTACCTCATATGAATAATAGTCTATCAATGAATATTGCTTTGGTAAAAAGTAAAGTTTATCGTGCAAGAATTCACTAAATTAAATTTGATAACAATATAAAATCCGAAATTATCAGAATTTCCCTTTTTTCTTTAGGTCGATGTATCGAAAAAAAAAGAATGTCTGGTGGATAAACTTCTTTACGTGGCATCATGATTACTTTCACATATTTTATTTGAAATACAACACAGATGGTACATAAATGAACAAGAAACGTTTGCAAAATACGTAATACACTACTCAAATACTTTCATTTTATGACAATGTGAATACAGAAGCAATGTACATATACATGTGAAATTTTGAGGCGGTTTGGCTGAAGCACTCGTTTTATGACAATGGTTAATGTTGACCTTTGACATGGTGACCTCAAAGTGGTGTAGAGGCCATCTCGATACATGAATATGTCAAAATTTGAGGTTATTGGTAGAAGCATTTGTGTTTAATTGGAAAATTAAATGTTTTCTACAATAATACTGGTCAGGGTTGCCATGACCTTTTACATAGTACCCTCAAGTTGATGTGATAGGACGAAGACACGTATGTACACAGACATTTGTATGAGGTCAATATTTGCACAATTATGTATGGATCATTTTGATATTGAACTAGACGCACCGGATCTGATTTTCATCCAGAGTCAACTAAGGCACTTGTCGCACGCGTTTGCCTAGTTTGTTTGAAGTCAACCAATCATTTTCAGAGGAAATGATGTAACAACGGTGTCCCTTGCGATGAATATGTATAATTATAAAGTGTGCGTGGCTCTCTTAGTATCGACATTATTTCTCGTCTCATAAACAAACATAAATCTGTAGCCTCAACGCAGGTTTTTGCGGGTGAAATATTGTGTTCTTTCATGAGAGCCACGCATACTTCATATACATCTTTATCGAAGGGATAAATGATCTGAATTCTGATTCTCTATGCAACATGCTGCCATACCAATCCCCGTAACCGCTACTATGTGATTCTGTGCATTCCACAATGACGGAAAGCGGTACATTTGTTCTGGTCGACCAAATGACATGTTACTATTAGACGAACGTCTAATGTGGTGATTGTTCCACATTTGAAAGGCCCGGTCAAGTTCGTCATGTAATGTAAAATATATAGATTATATTCAAGAGTTATTAGAAGGGGGTACATATTTTGCATAGCTATATTGCGGTGCATTGCATTGCTGGTTCGAATCCTGGTTCCGTACGAGAATAGCCAAATTCATGATCAATCTAAATGTGCTGTGTAGACACTGTTAAACGTCTCACCGAAAATAGTCCTTTTCGTTAACCATACTGTATGCCGAAACTATGTATCTTGTTGTTGTTGTTTTAAAATAAAATATATTTTAATGTATGGGTCAACATTATGATTGCAATGTGCAAATGAAGTTTTTTTAATGTTCTAGAAGGCATGATAATATTTACTCTAAGAAATGTTTGCTAAATTTAATATCGGCGGTGTTACGAAGAAGGGGATCGAATTATACCATAAGAAAGGACTTGACGGATCCACATACGGACAGACAGAAAGAAGGACAAATCTAACTGCTGACTGTTCCAACTCAAACTTGTACTGTGTGCAGTACTATTTGTAAATTGTATAGCCTTAGTTTAAATAAATCAAAGCACAGATTAACATCTTTAAACTTGTTCGACATGCGGGTACTTTCCTTTTGGTACACATCTATGAGGACATTTTTCAACAAATCGTTTGCCACGTTATATAGACAATTACAATATTTCTATATATTTTTAACGAATCTTCTCAAGAAAATGCGTGTATGTATATTAGATAACTCAAATAAGCGCACATAGCCTTAAACTTTATGTAGTCTCATGAACGAATATAGTTGAAAGCATTTAAAGGGTAGGGAATGAAATATCAAATTTTTGGAAATAAAAATGACGTAAAATTTGACGATTCGTAAAAAAAATGAAATGCGGGTCTCGTTGAATGTCGCGTGCATTCTTTACGCAATTGAACGTGATGATCGTTGTACAAAGAGTCGTCTGGTTCCGATGACAAGTCCCCGCCCAAATACCCCCCCCCCCCCCTCAAAAAAAAGAGAACGTGTCGGTTCAACGGCTTATTTTAATTTATTTATTTTATTTATTTTATTTATTTTATTTATTTTATTTATTTTATTTATTTATTTTATTTTATTATTATTTTGTTCTTATTTTATTCTATTTTATTTATTTTATTTATTTATTTATATTATTTTTATTTATTTATTTTTTTTGGGGGGGGGATAACGAGAGACCTCTTTTATATGTAGTTCAAGCTTGTAATTATCATAAATAGTTGTACATTCATAATTTTATACTGTGTATAAAAAAAAAGATAAGGTAAGTCAATTCACTGGAACCTGACAACTTTTTTTGCCTAACGAGTATGTGTTATGTTGGATTTTTACATGAATTAATGCAAGAAAACAAAACTTGACTAAGCTTCTGTCCAGGAGGTCTCGGCTGAAACTGACAATATCCTGTAGGTCTCTTAACTGTTCGATCCAGTATTGCATATCCCAGTGGGCATCAAACGTTGTGCGAACGTTGCTGCAACGTAATATTTATGTCGCAACGTCCGCAACCATTACCGAACGTTGCCACAACGTTGCATACAAAAAATTACCCGGACGTTTCATCAAACGTTGCAGTTTGGTTGTCACAATGGTGTAAATGAAAGTTTTCCCGAAGTTTTTTTTCCAACGTTGCTGCAACGTTGTATTTATGTTGCATTCAAACGTTGCAGTTTGGTTGTCACAATTGTGTATATGAAAGTTTTGCCGACGTGTTTTTCCAACGTTGCTGCAACGTTGTATTTAGGTTGCATTCATACGTTACAGTTTGGTTGTCAAAATGGTGTATACTAAAGTTTTCCCGACGTTTTTTTCCCACGTTGCTGCAACGTTGTATTTAGGTTGCATTCAAACGTTGCAGTTTGGTTGTCACAATGGTGTATATGAAAGTTTTCCTGACGTTTTTTTTCCAACGTTGCTGCAACGTTGTATTTATGTTGCATTCAAACGTTGCCGTTTGGTTGTCTCAATGGTGTATATGAAAGTTTTCCCGGCCTTTTTTCCAAACGTTGCAGCAACGTACGTTGTATTTAGGTTGCATTCAAACGTAGTATTTTTTTATTCTTTTTTTTATAAATAATATTTATAAAAAAATAAACAAACTATTTACTGCCAACCGCTCTTTCGAGTATTTTCGGCAGATATGCACACTGACGAGTCCGTTTCCTAGAAAGAACCAGTACTTTGTGTCTAAAGAGGAGATCATAAAACGCTCCCCGAGTAGGAATCGTACTTTATAATAATACAGTGCATGCATAGCATCAATGAAAATTTGATTTCTTGTAAATTTTAGAAATTCAATTTTTTTAATTTTACAGATCAGTTGCTTAAACTTAAAGATGTTAAAGATGAACTTTAACCCGAAATCGCCGGATAAAATATTTTGTTTAAGTTGTGTTATGCATTAAAATGGTAGAATCTAGTTTCAAAGTTTCACCAAAAAATAAATAGTCAACATTTTTGACAACATAAGCAATTGTGGCCGTGGTGTAGTGGATGAGGTGTCAGCCGTACGATCGGGAGTTGGTGGATTCGATTCCCATTTTGGGAGCGTTTCATTATTTCAATAGACATTAAATAAAGGTTCTTTCTAAGAAACGAATTCGTAAATGCCCGCTACTGCCGATACTAATCGAAAGAGCGGTTAACAGAAAATAATTTCTTTTCAATTTTATATTATTTAAAAAAAAATAGAATTTACTGCGTTTTAATGCGACCTAAATACAACATTGCAGCAACGTTTGGAAAAAACGTTGCATCAACGTTTGGAAAAAAACGTCGGGAAAACTTTCCTTTAGACCATTGGTACAACCAAACTGCAACGTTCGAATGCAACCTAAATACAACGTTGCAGCAACGTTGGATGCCCACTGGGATGGTGTCGTCTCAGGTAACCCCCCCCCCCCCCCCAACTTTCGATTCTTTGATTTGCTGTACTAGTTCCATCTATATAAGCTCTATCATGGTCAGGAGAATCGCGTCTGAAAAATGTTTGAAAATTTCGGACGTGTCCATGCTCTGTCCCGTAATCTCCCAGAACAATACGAGGACATCCATCATATCTTTTTACAGCCTCGAGATAGTACCAACCGATCACCATGGGTTAATTATTTGTATGATACACATGCAGCCAAATCAAACGTCTGGATAAGTCACATATGCACTCGCTTATACAGAGTCCAAACGGCTTTAGTTTATCGTAGCCATCGAAGTGCCAAATGAAGTTTGGACCAGCAGCATAATATGCACGCCTGCGGATACTTCTTGATCTCCTCAGAGACACGCCTACTGGGTCCAAGTTTCTTTACATCTGGCGGCCATCATACGATATCCATGCAGTTGGCCGGATTAAAGAAGTTCGTTTTGTATAAATTGAGTTACGCTAGCCATGTTTGAATACTGTCTTCTGTTCAGTCCTAATTCAATTAATTTTCTTTTCAAATGGCGAATACTTATTTGAACACCATAGTCCATTCTCAATAAATGCTGAATTTCCCACTTTGTCAAACACTTTTCAAACAAATCACATAGTATTTCCATTTTTTTGATAATCAATGGCTGATCTGAGGCGTATTATCATTGGTCAGCTACGACGTGCGCACGTCATATCTTTCGCGTGCGCACGTCATAGCTACGACGTGCGCACGTTATAGAGACTGTTAAATAAAATATTGCCTATGCCCCCTTTATGCCACCGCACCTAATGTCCTCTATTGTTCACTCATCAATGTTCAGAGACTTTGCAATTACGTAGTTGGATGCAAATCTTTTATTCCAACATTGAGATTAAGTCCATGTATAATTAATATATTATACTGTAAATTATAATCAACGTATTTACACGTTAATGGAAGTTCATATATGTATGGTTATGCAACACACATACACATATATTCGAAAGAAAGCAAACACATCAAAGATCTAGCTATTAAATTATTAATCACAAAACGTAGCAAGCATGCAATACAATGACCAGTTGTATTGTACATGTAGTTTCTCTGCCCATGATACATTCCATTTAAATTATAAAATGTGCCAAAGAGGCCGTATAACGCTCATTTGAGTTAACGTTCTGTAAAGGGTAATGAAACTTGAACTTGAACTTTCACAATATTGACACACATATATGTATTATAATGATATGATTATATAAATTTTTACACCACTGAAAAGCCGAGAAAAGGCGAAACATATTTGGCTAAAAACAATAGTGCATGTAACGTCGTATACGTTTTTTTTGTTATACATGTATATATAATGATGACTAGAATCATAGATGAGTGCGTGGGGATCAGTCCATCTACGCAATATTCCTTTAACGATTTAATTAACATATAGCGCCTAGCAGTATTGGAGTCACCAAGGGCAGGCTAAGTTTGACCCCCGGTCATTGTTCTAATGATCTTTCTTAACGAGTTATGAATGATGCTAAACACAAAACATGAACGCTCTTTGATACTGTTTGATTTCGGAGCATTAAACAATACGCTGTTCGGGATTCAACGGCATTGCCAATTCAATGAAAAAGTATGATTCATATGTGTGCGCGCGAACAAAGTTCACCCATATTTATTGTATAGAGGTTATCAAAATCAAATGACATGCCGTGGTATTGGTCTGACACTCTGAGGGTGGTAAATTTATATGTCCACGTGTGTTTTGACAAATATGAAATAGGAAAAAATGACTCATAGACCACTTACATGTTATTGTTCAAGAAAATCTTAAAATGCACTTTATCAACATGAACAATATATATTGTCAAAATAATTTAGGGCTTCGTGGAAATTTTTATGAATGATTAAAAATATTTGATAATGAATGCTGTGCATAGTTACTGTTAAAGAGACAGTCAAATTTCACAGTTAACATGTATCTAATCGAAGACCAATTAGGGTGTGTTGTCGAACAGACATAGATTTTTTCTTCCAAATGTTTCAAACAATATTTCAAGCAAACCCGAGTTTTATTCACTTGTAGTCGGGCTATATCATTACAATTATGCGTTATTATCCTGATAAACGCATACATGTTAAAATTGACCATTTACAAGGACTTTATATCTTGCACGTGGTGTACATTTATCCACTGGATTCATTAGTAAAGTTTGCAACAATGTGAGCTTTTAAAGACAGGGGAAATAATTTTATTCAGCGGACATATGCATACTTCTTTCTTTGTTGAAATCAGTTGTTATATATTTTCAAACAATTATTATCAACTTAACATGCATTCTGACACAGATTGCCTTACTTAAAGTTTAGCCGTGTTTTAAGTACGCATCTTATGTAGGTTATGGTTATTGTGTAATACGCCATGTTTGTGCAGATTCAGTATACGTATGGGTCTTTTGTTCCATTTCATGACAACATGCTGTTTTCAGAGTAATCTTTAAACATACAGCCGGCGGCAACAAATTGGGTCTGTCAGGTCCCAGGAATCCCAATTATCTTTGTCTGTTATACATATAATGGTGACAGAATTGTTTCATACATCTGTGCGCACGTGTTTTTAATTAGGTGATAAAACAGACATGGAAATGAAACAAAGCGGCGATAATGTTTTAATATGCCTATCAAATATTGACATGTAATTTACATCAGCTGGTAAAAGCTAAGGGACAGAGCGTAGCCAATTCAAAACTTTTAAGGGCAACTTATTTTACTGATTCTGCATGTTAGTTGGCTGGATTTGACGGCAATATCTCTACGTACAAAAAGCACGCGTTCCGTGGCACGGTACTAAATGTACAGTAGTTTTGCAGTTACTTGTGTCGGGTGCAGAGTTTTTATGGTGTTTGATTTGTCTAAGCATATCATGGTGGATAGTTGCTTTTTAAAGGCTACAATTGTAAAGTTTTATTTCCACGATAATGTCAAAAGTATGCTGTTGACCAACAAATAGGGTCGGTATAATGGCAACTTTTCTTTGCTACATCTGACTATTAAAACAAACAGAAACATGTTTTGGCCAATCCAACGTCTTTTCCGTGCGCTGATTTATCTTTCTGGTATTCGGGACGTTTCGACAAAATTAAGAAAAAACATGGTAGAAGGCAAATATCAGTCTTTTAACGCAAATCCATTGTTCTTAAAGGCATCAAATTGCGCAAAAAGTCATGATACCTTTAAACCTGCCACGTGAAACTCCTTTTGTCATATTTTAATGATTGTATAACTTGAGGCCATGACATCGAGAACAAAATATATGTCCACTATGCGCTCTATCAAGACATTATATACAGAACATGGGATAGATGTCAGTAAAATGGCAATCATGAGGGTACCTCATAATTAACAATTCATATTGATATCAATATAATTATCATTAAAATGAGTTTTCGTGGGAATAACGCGTAAATTGGGAATATTTATACTTCATACTATGAATATGAATCAAAAGATTACAGTGACGTATTTAAGCTTAGGCAATCAATTATATGAAATTGTACTAAAATAATTAAGTGATGACGGAATATAAAGTCGTAAAGACGTGTGCCTTGTTTTCAAAATTATTTGTTAACGCGACCGACTCATAAAAATCGGCCTGACTCAAAAGTTTACGGCGTGAATCAAACACTATTACGATTCATGTTAAGCATAACAAAGCTAAAGCAAACGTTTTATTCTTACAGGTACAGGTATACGGTTCAGAGTGCGGAAGTGCTGATGAGGGGACATTAAGACTTGAAAGTTATAGTACCAAAGATCAAGGAAAGAACACAACGATACTTCAATAATTCAAAACACGTTTTACAGACCAGGATCAAACATGGACAGTTTTAACGTCATCATACTTGTGTAACTCGTCACCCTAAACTTGTTATTGAACGTTGAATAATAATTAAAATACCGCGCATTTGGCTAATGCCTCAGTCACAAATAATCCGGTCGCCGGCCGATGTGTCTGATATCGAGGCATCGGGAAGACTGGACACGTCGGAGCCGTCCGCCGTCCGATGAGTGACAAAGTTTAAAGCCTCAGTCACAAATAGACACCGATCACCGTCCGATCAGCGGTCGACGTTTTTTTCCGCTCATCGGGCTGGCGCCGGCCGATGATCGCACGCACATCGTGTCATTTTGTAGCATCGGTCGGCGTCCGAATCAATTTTTTATATCACAGTATGTTTAACCCGACATCGGGCCCGGGAAGGAATCGAGTTGAGATCGAAAAAAGATTGGACGATCAACGAAGGTTTATCGCCCGGCGTGCGCCCGACATCGGATTCATTGTACGTGTATCATGACGAGCATCGTCCGGCGTCCGTCGGGCATCGTGCGGAGGCCGCCCGGCAATCAGACGGTCGCCGGCCGATGTATATGCCTCTGGGAAATACCTTTGCTTTTGCCGATACACGTTCAATGAATTCGATGTCGGGCGATCGCCGTAAGATACCCGTGCGTTGATCGTCCGATCTTTTTTCGATCTCAACTCGATTTCTACCCGGGCCCGACGTCGGCTAAAATTTTAAGTGAGAATTAAAATTAATCCGGACGCCGCCCGATGCTACAAATTGGCCCGGTTTCCGTGTGATCTTCGGCCGGTCGCCAGTCCGATGATCGGAAAATACGTCGGCCGCTGATCGGACGATGATCGGTGTCTATTTTGTGACTGAGGTATAAGCAACATTGCGCATCACATTCCGGTAAATGTACACAGTTCTACAATGCTTTTTTTAATATTCTGATATAAGAAGTTAGCTTCTGTAGGTTTACCTCACCATACCACCAGCTTCCCCCTTGCATTTAAAATCAAATAAATTTGAAAAAAAAAATAGGGAGTGACCTCTAAAACGTACTGTGTATTCAACCAGAATGGTGAAGTATGTGCATGAGACGGCTAGGGTTATGTACATTTTTGTAAATGACTTACTTAATCCAAACTGTAATGTTAAATGTAAATTCTAAATAAGTTGTATGCTGTGTACATTTACCAGAATACTAAAAAACCATCATAATACATGTACAAATTACTATAAAGAGTACATTACACTTATTTTGATAGTATATACACAATTTAGCTGTTGATAAAACGTATTTTGTGCGCGTAATTTGCAATGTTGTGTATTTTACCTTAAGTAAACGAAGGTTTTCAGATTTTTAAAAACCTCTAACACAAGTTCTTTTCAAATATCAATATTTAATAATAAAAAAGCAAAACGAAATTTCGATACATAAGTCAAGTTTCATTGAATCATTTCAAATCCTTTGATGATGATGATAATAATAATATATATGTGGCTAACATAGTCTACTTTACTTGGTCCATTTCATTATACATTCTGTGAAAGAGTTTAGAATCACATGAGCTCCGACTGATTTGCGTATTTCTAATTTAGTTAAAACAATGCAATATTTGTAAAGATATACATTAGGAAAATATTATAAGGGATGTATGGAAGCATATTTGTGCCACTACTTACTAGATGAAATAACGTGAAAATAATTGCGGATTTCGCGGGAAAAAAAACTTTTTTCTCGATAACAGATACATTTTCACGAAAATAAAATAAATAATGTTAACACGAATTTTTCCCTGTTAGTGCTCTAAACTGCCACCACATAAAGATAAATTAAAGTTTTCACGAAAATAAGTCACTTTTCTCGAAAACAGATAACTTTTTATGAAACCTTGGAAATAATACATTTTCACGAAAAGAGTAAATAACGGATGACTTTTCTTGGAAACTTTTCACGAAACATTAAACAAGAAATATCTTTAAAAAAGATATACGGTGTTGATTGTTCAACGAATGAGATCAAGGATAGCGAATGTCTTTTTCTGTGCAGCTCTTAGCTGCATCACACGCAGTACTGGATGTTACGCGGAGTTTTCGCGGCTTATTTTACATTATTACATATTGCTGGTCATAAACCTATAGATACAAAACAGAAAACCAAAAGAAGAATGGAAGTGAAATTAAAACATATGAGTCAACCCGCCACACCCGAAGTATCCATATTTATAGGCGCGTTCTTCGAACAAACCTGTTTTAGTGGTTTTTCGGGCATTGCTATTTGATTTGATTATTTACAGTATCGAGAATCATCGCGCTCATGCTTAATACATAAGTCAATATGGTGGAATAATTATTGTTTAATTAATCAAAAATAGTATTTATCATTGTATTGTTGAAAACACATTTAGAATCTATCATTGACATACCATAATTATATTGCTGAATATCTTCATTTAACATATTTCTGGTCTTAAGAACATTCCAGGTCACCTAGTTCATGGATAGCGTCTTTATTATATAACGATTATTTTAATGGCCGTGAACTCCGGTGATGACCTGTATATAAACACTGACATTCACACACTAACCGCGAATTGACCCGATACCTCGCGGGTTGAAATGCAATACATTAAAGTGAGGCCTCGCTTCCACTGCTCTTTATACTTTACATGTTAACATGTTGACAGGAATATGGAAGTAAGTACTAAATATGAGAATACAGCCTTTAAGTATAAACGCTTTTGCGCTGGTAATTCTCTGAAAATAAAAGGTGCACGCACAAACTGTATTGATGTCGAGAATTGAGTGTAAAACTGTTCTATCTATTAAGACTTTTCATTAGAGATAAAATTGTTTCATGCAGTAAAACAGTGTTACAAAGACGCGGATATGTTTCCAATGTTCTGGTGGTATACTCAAATCAGCCAATGGAATAAATGAAGTGTATTCATTCGTACCTAGCCGCGGGAAATTTTATTTGAATTTTATTGGACACTTACAAAGGTCAGGTAAGGTGAAAAGCTGGCTTAATACAGCTTACGCCGAAAAATTCGCGAAAGTTGCCAGATCTAAAAATAGAT
This sequence comes from Dreissena polymorpha, assembly GCF_020536995.1. Taxonomy (NCBI): domain Eukaryota; kingdom Metazoa; phylum Mollusca; class Bivalvia; order Myida; family Dreissenidae; genus Dreissena; species Dreissena polymorpha. The sequence continues at coordinate 45,441,880 of NC_068355.1, read as the reverse complement.
GCACTTCAGAGCCTTTCACGTTCCAGCATATATGTTCATGTATACTTGTGTACTGTTGGATTGTGTTTTATAATTGCTATGTTTTTACAATTCTTATAGAGCACTTATTAAACCAGGGTATTTTAAGTGTGGATATTAATGTGTTCAAATTTGAATATTGATTTCAAATTTCTTAATGTTAGATTGACATAACATGTGTACATATTTGGATATTTTTATATATAACATAGTTTGTTAATTTTTTCCAGATTTCATTTCTTACACAATGAAAGTGTATATTTTAGCAATAGTGTCAAATGAACAAATTTAAGACAATGGAAGTCATTTTTGATAAGGCTGAAAATAATTAATATTGTAAAATTAACTATAAAATACATGTTTAATACACCCCAGACATTGCTTGATAGCTGGTAAAAATATTCCTGCTAATGAAAGGGGAACTATGTCCCTTTATGTAAAACGGTAATTTTTAAAGATTTAATTCTTGAGAACAAAGTTAAAACTTAAGTTTTCTGATAAAAAAAATGTATACTTTTAGTAACATTTAATAAAATATTAATGTATACTTTTAGTAACATTTTAATAAAAAATAGCAAATACCAATGAACATAAATGTTATACATTGTCATCTTGGAGATTTTTATTTAATAAAGCTTACTCAATTTAAAAGGCCTGTCTGTGAAGAGTTTGAAATAGTTCTGTATTACACAATTTTTCAAGTTTTTGTCGCATTTTATATCCTTCAGTTTAAGTTGTTATCCCCCCTTATAGGTCGGAGGGGGATATGGGAATCGCGATCGTCCGTCCGTCTGTGTGTCCGTCCCGTTTTTGTCCGGATCATAACTTTGCCATTTATCACTAATCAAATTTCACTCATCTTGCTACAAAGGCTCCCTACTATTAGACGATGTGTCTCGCCATAAATTAAGATTGCTACCCCCAAGATCAATGTCACACTTATAGGTCAAATGTCCATATATGACAATATGATAGTGTTTCGCGTCCAGAGCACAACTTCGTCATTAATCAAGCATATTTCTTTTAACTAAGCAAAAGTGATCCCCATCATAAGACGATATGTCGCGCTTTACAAACCAGGGTCCCTACCTCCAAGGTCAAGGTCACTCTTATAGGTCAAATATCTATTTATGACAATATGATACAGTTTTTGGTTTCCGAAGCATAACTTTGTCATTTATCAAGCAAATTTTAATTAAATTGGCTCAGATGTTCCCCATTATTTGATGAGTCGCACATAACAACCATGTCCCATTCTTCAAGGTCAAGGTCACACTAATAGGTAAAATGTCGATATATGACTTTATGATACAATGTTTTGTGTACGAAACATAACATCTTCATTTATCAAGCAAATTTCATTGATCTTGGCACAAATGTTCCCCATCATTTGCCTATGTTTCGCGCTTAACACCAAGGTCAAGGTCACACTTATAGGTCAAATGTCCATATATGACAATATGATAGTGTTTCGTGTCCGGAGCATAACTTCGCCATTTATCAAGCGAATGTCATTTAGTATGGCACAAATGTCCCCTATAATTAAACGATGTGTCAAATGTCTATATATGACAAAATGATACAAGGTTTTGTGTCCTGAGCCTAATTTCGTCATTTATCAAGCAAATTTCATTTAACTTGGCACAAATGTTTCCCATCATTAGATTATAATATTATGTTGCTTTTAACACCCAGGTCCCTACCTCCAAGATCAAGGTCACTCTTATATGTCAAATGTCCATATATGAAAATATGGTACAATGTTTCGTGTCTGGAGCATAACTTCGTCATTTATCAAGCGCATTTCCTTTAACTTGGTTCTAATGTTCCCCATCATTAGACTATGTGTCGCTCTTAACACCCAGGTCCCTACCTCCAAGGTCAAGGTCACTCTTATAGGTAAAATGTCCATATGTTATTATATGGTACAATGTTTCGTGTCCGGAGCATACCTTTGTCATTTATTAAGCGCATTTCATTTAACTTGGTACTAATCCTCCCCATCATTAGACGATGTGTCGCGTTAAACACCCAGGTACCTACCTATAATGTCAAGGTCACACTTATAGGTCAAATCTCCACATATGATACAGTTTCATGTCTCATTCGTGTCTGGAGCATAACTTCGTCATCTTTCAAGTGAATTTCATTTAACTCGGCACAAATGTTCATCATCATTGTCCAATGTGTCATGCTTAACAGCCAGGTCTCTACCACCAAGGTCAAGGTCATACTAAGACTTACAGGTTAACTCTCTATTTATGGTACAATACTTCATGTCCTGCCTGCGTCCGTAGCACAATTTCGTCCGCGGAGTTCTTGTATTTGTTTTTTTTCTTATTTTCTTAACTTTTTGATAACATTGATTTCACATTGATTGCTATGTTGTGGTATGACAAAAAGTCTGTCTTATTTTAAATAAATCAATATTAATTTTATTTGCCCTTGCTTGACTTAATCATGTTAATGTGTTGTAGCTCTACTTTTCGACGCATGTTGAGTTATTGTTGTCAGACCATTGTAGTTGAGGACATCAGTCTTGTTTAAGTGTGTGACTGGTGTCCATTTTTCAACAACTATCAAAGGTTTTCACCTCTAACTTTGAACACTTGCAGCCAGTTGTGTAAAATTTGATAAAAGTTATCATTGGTTATCTTTTTCAATATCTCTGGTTTTGGATAATTTAATTTGGATTCCAATTGTATAAAACGATTAACGAGACCATCACATGCTTTGGATATTGTTTTTTTGTTGTTATTAAAGTTAACCAAGATCTTAACCAATTTGGACAAATTTAAGCAGTGGACAAAGATAACCGGCGGATAAGATATCCAAGTTGTATACAATGGGCTGTTGGTAACTATCAAAAGGAGAACACAAACTTGCAAGACAGATACTCAAAAAAAAAATTGGCAGAATTATGCCCCATGTTCAACGTATATTTTTTCACTTAAATTTTCACTTTATAATAATAATCTAGCACTACCTTGAGAAAAGTCGTGTGTGTGGATGTCGAACGGTTCTTGTTTAAATATCATCTTGATTACCATCAAACAAATTCAACTAATACAGCCACCCCTGACTTACCTTTGCACTTTCCCATACTCGGTGTAGTTGTACCTTAACAAATAGTTAGTTGTACATAACTTTTGATGTATTTATCCATATATACTGGTGTGTTTGAGGTATATTACTCAAAGGTCAAGGTCACATGTAGACTACTGCACAATGAAAATTAGTTCGGATATGAAACACTCTTATTGTATGGCATAAAACTGCTATTCTCACCCCACATTGGCGGAACAAGGCAAGACGAGAAGTGCCTTATGACAACCCCTGCATTCAAGGTAACACGAGAAAATGACACCTGACAGCCCTCTGACACGACACAATGATATCAAATTTGACAGTAGTAATGAGACAGTTTCTCTCGTTTATCTTTAGTCTTTACAGAACCGTCTCAAGGCACACCTTGTGTTGCCTTGTTCATACCGTATGCCCAAAAAAATGTATAACTATTTGACAGTATAAGGGCGATTGCCACACATGGGAAGAACAGAAGCATTCCACCGTTCATATGAAATTTGGAAACGTGCAGTGCAGTGATCCAGAAATTATATTTCCAGACACTCTACCCTTCGTGTAACACTACTTCCCCTGTGACGGTATTGATTCCATATACAACGTAACCCTGTTTGTGTGGGTTTTTTTATTTCAGGGTGTTCATAACAAATAAAGCTAGCATTTTGGCCACATATTTAAATGATATTTTAAAGCGAAACTGACAAAATATGTATTGTTTTATTGACACATAATCATACATGGCAATGACAGCGCATACAAAGCCAACAGCTTGTTTAAAACTAGTACTTGCTCTGCTTTCAGACACAACTATATCTATTAATTGACATTTTGTCAACCAATGCACAAGTTAGCCAGCTTGTAAGGAAGTATCATTAAGTTCATTTTTGTTTCATTTCCGTGTTAAACGAGGCGTTCAATGTACATGGTTATTGCAGCAAAAAGCTCTGTTCCTTCTTCTCTGTTTCTAGGTGGGTATTGAAGATTCAAATCTCCGACAGCTGCTCTTGCAATTGTCAGGAACTCTGTGATACACCAAGTTCTGGAGGGCGTTGAGAATACTCCCGTTCCACATAATTTAATTCCCTATTGTCAACCAGTGGTATTTTACAATCTCTTGCACCATATACTTCTGGCTGAAAGAACAACACCTCAGGTTTTCCTGCAGAACATGAAATTCGGTTATTTCGACGAACACGATGAGTATTCCAAATATTGCAAACTTCATTCAGGTCTTTGCTAATGACAGGAAGAAAACAGTATCTAATGCATTCTAAGTGCACACTATCAGATGTGTCCAATAATCCGAAATCACTCATATCTTTAAAATGGTTCATCTAGACATTTCCACACATTTCTCTAAGACTTCGCCAAAACCTCTCAATTCTGACATTTCTGTTAGATGAAACATAGACGAAGCTTAATTCCAGTACAGAAATGAAAAGGTAGCGGCTGACTAGCCGCTAGGCAGCGGCTACCTAGCCGCAACCTAAAAAGGTAGCCGAAACGGGTATCCTGGAGGTAGCGAAAGTCAGCCAATAGCGGCTAGGTTGCGGCTGAGTAGCCAAAACCTATAGCCGGTACTGGCTACCATAGCCGCTAGCGGCTACTGTAGCCAAAAGGTAGCCAGAACACGTGAAATATTTTTATTAATTTGACATATTGTCAGCCGCTAGCGGAAACTGTAGAAAAAAAATTAGCCGAAAACAAAAATTTGGTACAATAACCTAATTTAAATGAACAAATTGTCAGCCTGTAGCGGAAACTGTAGCCAAAAAGTAGCCGAAAATCAAACTTGTGTAAAATAATTATATTAAATTAACAAAGAGTCAGACACTGGTGGCAACTGCAGTTAAGAAGTAGTAGTGACACTGCATTATAAATCTATTTACACTTATTTTTAATTCAATCCATTAATTGGTCTTATTTTGTTGCAAATTTTTCTCCTTTTTATTATAATATTTCATTATTACAAACTGACTGTAAGATTTTATAAATAACAAGACTTGGTTGTTTTCATCATTTTACAGGTTTCCTTTAAAAATCCACACCCAATTATTTTAATTTTATTTTTTATATCATCATTATTTTTTATATTCTGGAAAAAAGACATGACGTCAAAATATATTCTATGGTGACAAAAAAGACCAAGAGCCATAATTATGCCAGAAATTTGTACAACTAAAATTCCTTTCTTCATAACTATCTACACATCAAGATTGTTAAGATTTCATAACTTTGATTGAGATTTATCAGGTAGTTAAAGGGGAATTAAAAACAAATAAGTTTGGAACTAAATATATATTGGAATACCAGACAAAAGGCTTTAATTCTGCCAAAAGTGTAGCCGATGTACGTTTCTTTATAATCATCTACACATTGAGGACATTCAACTATGAACGTTTTAGCAAGATCCACCCAGTCATTAAAACGGAATTTAAACAACAGCTTCAAAGAACTCTGCCTTATATATTGGAAAAACAGACAAAGGACCATAACTCTGCCAAAAGTAGTCACAGCCCAAAATGCTTTCTTTATGATTCTCTAAAAATTAATTGTAACTACAACCAGTGGGCATCAAACGTTTTACGAACTTTGCTGAAACGTTATATTTAGGTCGCAACGTCGGCAACCATTACGGAAGGTTGCTATAACGTTGCATACAAAACATTACCAGGGGTGGTATTCCAGAAACATATTAAGTCATTTCTTAAATATTTTCACTTAAGTTAAAAATTACAATGTTTTGTATTTCTTTACTCTATAAAGACATGCATGTTTTTTTGGTATGCCTCAAATAACTTTGACATAATGATGTTATTTTTATGTAATTTTCGATGCCTTGCTATTGCAGTATGAAATGAAACACTTCCCAAAAATTCCCAATTTAAGGATAAAAATAAAATTTAACTTAAGATGCTTCTGGAATACCACACCAGGACGTTTCATCATAACGTTGCAAGGACGTTTCAGAAACGCTGCATTCTGGTCGCGACATTATTAACCACTTTCGAACGTTTCTGCAACGTTGCAAGCGAAACGTCGGTCGAACGTTTGAGAAGGATGTTGAAACAACGTTGCTTCTATGTAATTGTGCTCTCTTTTAGCGTCTGCAGTTTTTTTCTGCAGTTTTCTCCCTTGAATTCAGTATCGCCGCTAGTTTTTAGTTCGACTATTATATATGAAATAAATATATTGGAGCTATCCCACTCACCCCGGCGTCGGCGTTCGCGTTGGCGTTAGCGTGCAAATGTTAAAGTTTGCGTACCACCCCAAATATTTCCTATGTCCTTTGACATATTGCTTTTATATTTTGCATACTTCTTCACCAACATGACCCCAATCTATAAACAAGAGTAGACAACTGTATCAAGCATTTTGACAGAAGTATTACCCCTTTTATACTTAGAATATACATGCTATTGATAAATCTATGTTAAAGTTTGCGTACCACCTCAAATATTTTCTATGTCCTTTGACATATTGCTTTCATATTTTACATTATCTTTACCAACATGATCCCAATTTATAAACAAGAGCAGACAACTGTATCAAGCATTTTGACAGAATTATGACCCCTTTTATACTTAGATAATTGACCATTCTGCTTAAATTGCCATAACTTTTTTATTCATGATCACATTTGATCCATACTTTGACAAAACAACACTTACCTGATATACCACAATGCACTCCACCCAAACCATCCCCCATGCCCAACCCCAGTATCCTCCCCGAAAAAAAATATAGCAGCTCTTGTTTCCCTTGAATTCAGTATCGCCGCTAGGTGGAACGTATACTCTTATTTTTCTAATAATTATTTTGCTTGTAGGATAAAATAAACATTGGTTAACTATCGATCTGTGAATTTTTAAAGACAGAATATTAAAATGAAATGAAAAATTCAGTTCTTCAATGTATAATTTTTCTTGCCTATTTTGTGTTATTGTAACATATTTGTATCAATATATTACAATTTAATACACATACTAATTAAAGATGCTTAGGATGAACTTTTACTCAAAATCGCTGGATAAAATAATTTTTTTAAGTTTAAGTTGACAAAATTTGCCCAAACTTTTAACTGACACGGTGGTGTAGTGGATGGGGTGTCCGCGTAGCGATCGGGAGTTGGTGGGTTCGATCCTACTCGGGGAGCGTTCTCATTATCTCATCCATAGACACTTAATACTCGCCCTTCTCAGGAAACGGACTCGAAAGAGCGATTGGCAGTGACAATGTATTTTGTATTAACGTATTTTGAGTAGCCGCTAGGTGGCAGCTAGGTAGCCGCTATAGGTAGCCAGAGACCTTATATTTCTGTACGAGTTAGGATCCCCTGGTACTGATCTGCGTCTGTCCATCGAAATGCCATTTGCACATCACGGATAATAGAATGCTCTGTACCGCGGTCACCGTAAACCCGAACTGGAATGCCATTACTTTCCCTAATGTAGTCTAAATACAAGCTAGATGTGTACATCGGCTTTTTGTTAGAATCACAACATTTCAGCCACAACACTCTACGGGAAAATCTATCCACAGCTCCATGGATTGACAAACCGTATGGCTTCAATGTGTCCCAGCCATCTAAATGGATTGCAAAATTGGGACCATTGTTTATATAATTCTCCGCCTTAACCTTCCCGCCTGCCTTAATGCAACACATTGTGGATCAATGAGTCCTAAAATTAGACGAACAATCTCAAATGTAGCTGCAAGTCCATGATTAATCAGGAGTCTTTGGTGCATTTGCCGGTAACCAGCATTTTCACCGGAAGCTGATAACTCAAGCAATATTCATTGAATAATTTTTTCGAGACTGTGCTGACTTTAGCCTCTAGTCAGGTGGTAACGTCTCAAGACTCGGAAAATTGATCGTTGGCTTGTTATTTTTCCATGTCGTATGGCCATAACTTCAAGAATTTCACGTAAAGAATAACTTCTCTGACGATACAAAACAATAAGCTGTGATGATGACATACCTTGAAGATCGGCGTCCTGAATATTGTGTTAGGGCATGATCTGGAATACCATAAAGAAAATTAGAGATCTATTATTCAAATAAAAAATCCAAAGGTCTAACAAGTGGCTGTTCAAAGGGGTACATTGGTACTGTGCCTTTTTCGACCTTTGAACTCTAAATGTGACACTGACACGGTATAGACTGTTGCATTAATGAATACAGAAAAATCGCACATCCATTTCTCACCCGGTAATTTCCATTTATGTGTCGGAAAATAAATATGTAAAAACAGATACATGTATTTTCGTCAACAAAGATGCATTTACATTAAAAATATAACAATAAAAGGAAACTTACTACTTGCTATAGTATGCACGTACACTCCAGTTCTTGGTCTGTAAGATAAAGACAATGTTCACCGATTGAAGAGCATCTATTTTTATATAACTGGCATCTTTCGCGAATTTATATTCATAATTTCATGAAGTTATCTGATTTCGAGAAAAGTTATTTGTTTTCGCGAAATCTTCCATTATTTTCATGAAAATTTATCTGTATGTGTGGCAGTTTAGAGCACTAACATGCATACATTCGTGTTAACATAATATATTTATTTCCGTGAAAATGTATCTGTTTTCGCGAAAAGAATGTCTTTTTCGCGAAAACCTCCATCATTTGCATGTTATTTTAAGTTGTTAAGTGGCGGCACAAATATGCTTCCATAGGGATGGCATTGTTTCGCCAAATATTGCCAAATATGCAAAAAAAATGCATTTCTGAACAGTTTACAGGTGTACTATTTAGTGTAGTGATTATAAATTAATTAATTATTGGTAATGGTATTAAAACAGGTGCTGGTCACAGAAAGTGACAAATGTCCCCGATCCAGCTATATTCCAAAATGGGGACGGACGGATTGACGGAAAGACTGACGGACGGACGATTCAATTACTATATGCCATCCTTTGGGGGCATACAAACTTAACGGTTTGGGAAAATATGCTTTACTATCATTAGTGAGACATTGAAGGTTCTGTAAATTATTTGAAAATTATGCATTTAGCCTTAAGCGATGTACATGTAATTAATAGAACACCAAAGAATAAAAAAAATTATTTTAAATATTAAAAATGATATTATATTTAATATTAAAAAGAAAAGGTATACTGTTGTGATTCTAAACTACGTCACTTACTGTGTTTCTTGTGTTTTTACTATTTAGTGCATGTTTCCATTATATCTCTGTTTGTTTACGTTTCATTCTTTTTCACAGTAATTGCTTTGTCATTTATCAGTTTTTATTTCAGTCGTGTGCGTGTGTCTGTCTGTATTGTTAAGTTAACTTTTATTGCGTTCTTTAAAAACAGCCGCATTATTAAACCAATTAAGCTTTTTATACGCCAAGTTCAAGGTGGAACATCACGGGTGCTATTTTTAGTGTGAGCGTTAGCTCACACTAATGTTACAGACCATATTTTGCAAATCAGTATGTGCTTAGAAGCCTTATGTACGGTATGGAAAGACAACCACTGCCTGTTGTAGCAGACGACAAATGCGGAGTTGTCGTTCGTGCCTCAACATACATGTGAATGTGATGAACAGCAGTGTAAGAGAGTTGAGAAATGCTATGAAATTCTGCGAGGAAAGATAACCTGCACGTTTGCCTATTTATAGTTCACCACTGGTACTCTGCAGAGGGTTTATATTACTAATAGTGTTTAACAGCTTGTAAGAGGAGATTGGCCAGTCTGGTGTTTATCTTTGAAATCTGTGCATTTGGCTGCTTTCAGGCAAAACGGGGCTTAATGCATGTCAAATAAGATTAGCCTGTGCATACTGATTAGCATGTGCAATGCGCACAAGCTAATCAAGGACGACATTTTTTTATTAGTTTGCGTTTACTTTTTTATTTAAATGCAATATAGTAGAAAACTTCTGCCGTGTCCCAATAAACCGAAATGGGACATCAGTTTTACATTGCAATTTACATACAGTCAATGATCGATTAACTGAAGAATTCCATTCACGTTTTTTAATGTTGTTGCTATCCTTTTGATAGAGATCAGATAAATAAGAAAACAACACTGTAATAAATGTACGAGTAACTGCTTCTATCGTATAGTTAGCGTATGTTGTTTTATTCTAGATTTATATGCATTTTACTCATCTTCTTGTTGTTCTTTGGTAATCTTCCTTTCGAGTTTATATCGTGTAACTTTTAGCTTTCATATTTCTCCTAGTAATATATATTCTCCTGAAAATAAACGATAAAACAAGTGTATGTATTTCTTTTCGGCATGTTCGTTTTTTATTGAAGGATAACCCACGAAAGTAGCACATGGCAACTAATTTCCAGTGGAGTCCTGTATACAGGCCTGACAGGTGCTGATTTTAATTTAAGAGACGGCTCCAAATACACGGGATTACGGGTGCGATACCCTAGCTCTTTGCGAAGAGATCCCATGGTTAGTTACAACATGTTCGATGTATAGCACCGATACACGGCAAGTATCCTGGGTATTCCGAAACCAGTACTTAGATTTGATTTCCATGGTTACTAACCAGAACTTCCAACATGAACTGTAGTGAAGCCAGGATTTGAACTCAGAACCCCTCGATCATAAATCCAGCACTCGACTACTGACTGACTGAGTCACCGCCGCATATAAATTCTGTTTTAATTGTTTGGCTTATTGTGCTAGCCATCTATGAGAATATACCAATCTTTTCACATGAACAATGATTTACTCCTATTGTGTGATGTTTTTTCACTTAATGGAGCGCGCTGCAATGCTTAAACGCCGTATTTAGTAATCATCTGTCATGGAAATATCATCTGTTATGGCAATATAAAGCACATTTATGTTCTAATCAATAATATGTCATATGTTGTTGTTGTCTTTTTTTCTAATCAATGATATTTTATGTGTGTCTGTCTAAAAGGCAAATGTGTGTTATGTATTGGTGTAAGAAAATATTGTTTAAATGTTTTACTTGTTATAGACCTATTTGTGTATGTTAGTTTAAGAAGGTCACATTGTAAAAAAGTATTGATTCATCTTCATAATATGTATAATGCGTCATTGTCTTTATGTGTAATCTTCTGTTAATAAAGCTTTTGTTATTATTATTATTATTATTATTATTATTATTATTATTATTATTATTATTATTATTATTATTATTATTATAATCAATAATAGTTCATGTGTGTCTATCTATGTGTGTTATGTATGGGTGTAAGAAAATATTGTTTGAATGTTATACTTATTATAGACCTATTTGTGTATGTTATTTTAAGACGGCCACATTGTAAAAAAGTATTGATTCATTTGCATAATATGTATAATGTGTCATTGTCTTTATGTGTAACCTTCTGTAAATAAAGCTTTTATTATTATTATTATTATTATTATTATTATTATTATTATAAAACTTCATTTTCCAAACTTCGGATTTCTGAGGTTTAACTGTATGATAATATTTTAGGAAAATTACAATGATATATCGCTTCTTGGTTGTTACAAAGCAGTTATTTAAACGACAAGGGGCTATGTGCGCCAAACTCTTGAGGAGCTGTCTAATCAGGGTAGACTTGATTTGTTAAGGACGACCGACAAAATAAAAACTTTGACCTAAATATTTGCCCGGGGTAGGCTAAGGAGGATCAAAGTGACCTACCCACGAGCGCCGTTACCTTTTTTTACGATAAT
>NC_068355.1:45094984-45100002 GCF_020536995.1 Dreissena polymorpha | reverse complement strand
GATGAAATAGTCATTTTTTTCACGACAAAAATGAATGGTTTATCATATGCAAAAGTGGACAATTACCAACACAAATTCCTAAACACAATTTTTAAAATCAGAAATCAGTTAATTAAAGAGTTGACAAAAATCTTTTTTTAGGAAGTTCATGCTGATAAAATTAAAATAGTTTCACTGTATGAATCTTATATCAATTTTGTAAAAAGTACAAGCATTTTGAATGCAATTGGTAATCAAATGATTATTTTAATAAGTGGGTCTTTGGTCTATTGACTTAATTTAATGTAGCATATTGACTTATATGACAGGTTGACAGACATTGTGCAAGAAGAACCTGGGCTGTCTGACCGGTCTGTACCTAAAGGCAGAGCAGGAGAGACAGCAAAACAATCTGAAGGATGGCCCCTACATCACCCCTGAGGAGGGTGTAGCCATCTATACTACCACCGTGCACTGGCTTGAGAGTAGAAGGTGAGATTGTGTGAGGGGGGGGGGGGGAGGGGGGATGTTTCCAGGATAAATGGCTAGAAAGAAAATTGGAGGTTTGAGAGGGTTATTTAGGGGTTATTAGTAGGGATGTCAACGAATATCCGAATATTCGTTCCCGGACCGAATATTCGGATACTGTTTTCCGAATCAAATATTCGGAAGAAAAAATAAAAAATCGAGTAATTTCAAAGACTTTGTATTCGTAAAATTTGCTTCAAACATTGTCAAAAAAGTTGTTCCTCGTGTCATAATGTTTATTCCGGTTGGCGCGATAATGCGTCGCTATGGTGATGACAGTATACCGGTCATAAACCCGCTAATAAAGCCAGACACTTTGTGTCAAAATTATGATAGGTGCAAATCGCGTCGGCAATCAAAACACCGACCTGCACTTAATCCAATGACTCAAATTACATTTAAAATTATCAAAGATTAAAGTAGTAAATGAAAAGCCAACTTTGTGTAAAAAACAAATAAGACCGTATGGCAATTAAAACACTGACCCGTCTTGATCTAATAACTCGAATTACATTTAAATAATCAAAGATTAAATGAGTAAAGAAAGAGCCTACATGGTGTGAAAAACAAAACAGATCGTATGGTTATAATCACGTCGTCCAATCAAAAAAGCTTTTAGAAAATAATTTACTCAACCTCTAATGAGTATTTGTGTATCATATGGTCCAAACATTAATTAATTACTCAAAATTCAATCAGGTTTTATACGTAAAGAAATGTTTTTGGTATTGCACCCTCATTTAATTGAAAATATTATAATTGCTACACGCATAAAGTAAATATCTGTCCAAGCAAAATGCCACCAACGCCTTCCGCTGCTTGGAAGTATTTCACGACATCATCCGATAAGAAGTTGCCGATCCAAGTGTCTTTTAAACATGGCAACTTTAAAAGACTGACTGTTTAGTCTGTTAAACAAGTTCAAAGTGTGTTGTGGCTATGTACATAATTCGTTTAAGTTCAGCTTTAATTATATGTAGATCTAACTGTTTTGTCATGTAATTATATTGTCGTCATGTAATATTATGTTTCTCGTTCTATTGTTGATGTACGATATTAATAGTTTAAAAACAGTTTTTGTCATTCAATTTTAACAATAAAAAGTAATCAACAAATCAGCTTCGAATTAGCGACGGCAACGCTGTGTCAATATTTAGTCACTTCCTGTGAACTTCCAGTAAAAACGAAAGTAGAATTCATGGAGTAATGGTACGGTAAACAAAGTTGACTTTTTTCCAACAGATGTTGACCGAATATCAGAATATTCGTCCGGAAGAGTGACCGAATATTCGAATACCGGTATTCGTTGCCATCCCTAGTTATTTGCTACAGAGGTCAGGATGAGATAGTGCTTTTGAGGTTTATTGGGTAGAGAGATGGAGTCGAAAGGGATGGTTGCTTAGGTTATTGGAAAGGGCCCTAAAGGCATGTTCAATAGGGCAGTTGTCAGTGGCTGACATATGTGCATTTAGTACTGGTAATCAAGCATATCAAGGAAAAAGTATGAGTTGGCTTGTTAGTTAATAAGACCCGCAATTACAAATGTCACTTCCCCAATTTCCCAATTTGAGGATCACATGATGATTCAAATTTTTGGCAATTTCAGGATTTTGTCCTAAAATTTTAGTCTTATTGGTGTATATTCATTTGTGTCATGAAGGAAATATATCATATGTCTCTCTGTTTAAATTAAGTATGTTATATTTCAATATACAACGTTATCATAGTTGTTTTATATTTCATAGATTTTCCCCTAACCCATTCCCTCCGCTGTCCCTACAAGACGACAAGAAGCTGTTAGTGCTGGCTTTGGAGAGGCTGAAAGAGGCATACAGCATCAAGTCCAGGCCGAACCAGTCACAGAGGGAGGAGCTAGGACTCATAGACAGCGTATATGACAACCCACACAAGGCACTCTCCAGAATCAAGCGTCACCTGCTAACTCAGATAGCTTTCAAAGAGTGGGTAACATGTTCTGTGGAGGACATTTTTGTGTGTGCTGCCAGTATGGAGTTAATATCGTGCGCGTGACATGTGATCAGAACAATATTTGAAGCTTAGATAAAACTGTACATCATTGAGACATTCTGTAAACCAATCATTGTATTATCTTATTAACCAGGATTTATTCTGCCATTTGCTTAATTATTTTTTTATTGAAATGTTAGAAAAGCTGATAGGGCTGCAAGCTTTCTTTTATACCCAACATGACAAGCATGTCAGTGTATTAATGTAATTCCAGAAGAAGTTGTGTTCCCATGCTTATTTTGATGCCCTCAGTTGGTTGGCATATAGTAGTTAGACCATGTGTCTGTCTGGCCTTCCATCTCTGGAGTTTTTTATGTAATCTTTTATTGATTTTTGACAAAGTAACCGGCTTTGGACTTAAAGATTTTTGCAAAAAAACAAATTTCTTTAAAATAGCTTCTGTGCGGTTTCCAAGTGCAGGAGAGGACAGTGTTTTTTCACAAGCACAGCTCTTGTTAAGCGATGTATACAAGTACAATCAATGACAAATGGCAAAACGATACTCTATCCATATTCATATATAACCCCCCTCACAGACTGGTATAGAGTTCATGGACCTGTACAGCCACCTGATCCCTGTGTACGATTGGAGCCCCTAGAGAAGATCATAGATACCTACCTGGACCGGTACCTGTGGTACGAGGCTGACAAGTGCAGGCTATTCCCACCCTGGATCAAACCAGTTGACATATAGCCTCCACCTACCCTGTGAGCAAGTGGTGTCAAGGTGGGACATTGGTGTCTTAAATGACAATGTTTGTAGTGGTCAATGCTTCATGAGAGATATTGGTGTCTTAAATGACAATGTTTGTAGTGGTCACATGCTTCATGAGATTGTGTTGCCTGCATAATTATAGACTTAGTAGGTATAAAGAAACATTATGTGACAGATTAATAAAAAAAATGTTTATAAGCCCTTTAACTAATGGATTCTCATTTCAACAGAGATGGAGCATACTTAAAAAGGTCAATTTAATGTATACTTTATTTTGTATTCTCATTAAAAATTCATTTAATTTAATATAGATTGACACCCTATGATCATGTTGCCAGGATGTGTGGAACACAGCGGAAGGTGAGTGCAATGTGATGATGGAGACACGCTATGAGAAGATGTACGAGAAAATAATTCTCACGCTACTCAACAGGCTGTTACGTCTAATTGTGGACCACAACATTGCAGACTACATGACTGCCAAGAACGATGTGGTCATCAACTACAAGGTATGCTGTAACACAGCGTCCATATTGTATGGAATTTAAAGTAATGTATTGAGTATTAAAAAACAAAGCTTTTTATGTCCCCCACTATAGTAGTGGGGGACATATTGTTTTTGCCCTGTCTGTTGGTCTGTTGGTTGGTCTGTTGGTTGGTCTGTTGGTTGGTTTGCGCCAACTTTAACATTTGCAATAACTTTTGCAATATTGAAGATAGCAACATGATATTTGGCATGCATATGTATCTCATGGAGCTGCACATTTTGAGTGGTGAAAGGTCAAGGTCAAGGCCATCCTTCAAGGTCAAAGGTCAAATATATGGGTCAAAATCGCTCATTTAATGTACACTTTTGCAATATTTCAATATTCAAGATAGCAACTTGATATTTGGCATGCTCATGGAGCTGCACATTTTGAAGTGGTGAAAGGTCAAGGTCATCCTTCAAGGTCAAAGGTCAAATATATGGGTCAAAATCACTCATTTAATGTACACTTTTGCAATATTCAATATTCAAGATAGCAACTTGATATTTGGTATGCATGTGTATCTCATGAAGCTGCACATTTTGAGTGGTGAAAGGTCAAGGTCATCCTTCAAGGTCAGAGGTCAAATATATGTGGCCAAAATCGCTCATTTGATGAGTACTTTTGCAATATTGAAGATAGCAACTTGATATTTGGCATGCATGTGTATCTCATTGAGCTGCACATTTTGAGTGGTGAAAGGTCAAGGTCAATGTCATCCTTCAAGGTAAAATATATGGGTCAAAATTGCTCATGTAATGTCACTTCTGCAATATTGAAGCTAGCACTTTTATATTTGACATGCATGTGTATCTCATGGAGCTGCACCAATTTGCGTGGTGAAGGGTCAAGGTCAAGGTTATCCTCCAAGGTCAAACATCATATAGGTGGACATAGTGTTTCACAAACACATCTTGTTTTTTTATCCTATTAAAGTTTACCCAGAGTGAATAATTTGCTGGTTGGGTGTTAAAATCAAATCAACTGTAATTGATTTTAAAATATCTCTTGATAAGGAATCTATTTTAGTAAAACTTTGATTAGTCATGTGCAGTTAAAGCTTCTACATAAAAAATATGCTGCATATCAAACTGAAGCATGAGATCTAGATCGTGATCTCTTGCTGGCTGTTCCAGGACATGAACCACACCAACGGCACCATCCGGGGTCTCCAGTTTGCCTCATTCATCACACAGTACTACCGCCTGGTGATGGACCTTCTGGTTTTCGGTCTCATGTGC
>NC_068355.1:45069984-45092484 GCF_020536995.1 Dreissena polymorpha | reverse complement strand
ACCCAAACAATGAGAACATCGTGGGATACAACAACAAGAAGTGCTGGCCCAGGGACTCCAGGATGAGGCTCATGAAACACGATGTCAACCTGTGAGCAACTGAACATTTCTGTATTATCTTAATACTTGACGTTATTCAATTAAGTGTTTTTGTTGCTTTCTGTATTTTTATGTTCCCCAGTCTATACTCGGGAACATATTGTTTTTTGCCCTGTCTGTTTGTTGGTCTGTTTGCGTCAAATTTTAACATTTGCCATAACTTTTGCAATATTGAAGATAGCAACTTCATATTTGGCATGCATGTGTATCTCATGGAGCTGCACATTTTAAGTGGTGAAAGATCAAGGTCATCCTTCAAGGTCAAAGGTCAATGTATGGGTGCGGGACATAGTGTTTCACAAACACATCTTGTTTAGTACATGTGTCTGCAATGTCACCCCATGCAGTCGGCACAAACTTATCATGGGCAACCTTAACATAAAGTATTGTCCCTGTGCATTTAGGATGACCTTTAATGCACATGTATAAAAACCCTGTATTCTTGGAGTGCAGCTCAATGTGATGTTTCAGGGGCCGAGCAGTGTTCTGGTACATCAAAAACTGTTTGCCACGCTCTGTGACCATTGAGTGGGACGGCAGTTTTGTGTCAGTGTATAGCAAGGACAACCCCAACCTGCTGTTCAACATATGTGGCTTTGAGTGTCGTATACTGCCCAATTGTCGCACCACCCATGAGGAGTTCACTCACACAGATGGTGTCTGGAACCTGCAGAATGAGGTAGGAAGCTTTTTTGTCGCCGTCAGCCTTATGTTTAGTGCTGTTATGAAAATTAGAGTCATTAACTTCGGGGGTATATTTGAGTCACTTTGTCAGTCTGTTTGCACTTCTGCATGAAATGTAGTGGAGCAAACTTATAACACATCTTTCCATAGCAACTTCAAATGCCATCATCTTCAAGTGTAGATTTGAAAGAAAAAAGACAGCTCAAGATTAATTTATTTCTAGCAATATAAATACCAAGTGTTTAATCCTATTGCGAGGGTTTTGACTTGCACCTTAGCTTTTATTGCTGGTTTCATGCAGATTCACTTGTTATATTCAAGTAAACTATCACATATATTTGCATGCACATTGCACTAGGTGACAAAGGAGAGGACTGCCCAGTGTTTCTTATGTGATGACTCCATGAACAAGTTTCATTACCGGGTCAGACATACTAATGGCCTCGGGCTCTACCACATTTACAAAGGTATTTAATATAAGCAAGCATAGTATTGCAAGACATCAGTGGAAAAAATAGCTTTAATTTATATTGATATAAAATACATAACACTTCTGTGATAAACATTAACACATAACAGCTGAAAAACAAAATGCTTTTAAGCTATAAGCGATTTATTCAGTTTCTTTAGAGCGTGTATAAATAGATGTGAATTTCTGTCTTAATACTCATCAAACATGATTTCAAAAACATGCATGTTTAACAGATTGTCAACAAGTGGAACACTGCCCTGATTGGCCTGATGACTTACTTCCGAGATGCCATTGTCAACACACAGGAGTTACTGGACATGCTGATGAAATGTGAAAATAAGATCCAGACCAGAATCAAGATCGGCCTCCACTCTAAAATGCCCAGCAGGTTGCCCCCTGTTGTGTTCTACACACCCAAGGAGCATGGAGGTGGGTACTGCAGTAGAACTATGAACATAATGGAGTAATTTTGTAATGCCTGGATAATAAAAAAAACCGATATATTCTTATATAAATCTTTTAATTTCCTCTATGAACATTTAAAAAGTTTAAATATTTGCTTTCGAAACTTAACTAAATCATTATTGAGTACTTTCTGGCTTCTAATTGTTAAACATTTGGGAATAGCCAGTGAACAAATCTTGTAACTGAAATGGGTTTCAGCATGGAAAAAGTTGATGTTAGTTTTCTCAAAGTTGAACAAAAATCAGTGATGGTTGACTAAACTCTTAGCTCGTGAAAAACACAGCTATACTATGGACATGCATTTGAGACGTGTTCTGAGAAAACTGGGCATAATGCATGTGCGTAAAGTGTCGTCCCAGATTAGCAAATCAGGGATGACACTTTCCGCTTTTATGATATTTTTCGTTCAAATGAAGTCTCTTAGAAAAAACCAATTTAGGCGGAAAGTGTCGTCCCTGATTAGCCTGTGCGGACTGCACAGGCTAATCTGGGACGACACTTTACGCACATGCATTAT
This sequence comes from Dreissena polymorpha, assembly GCF_020536995.1. NCBI lineage: Eukaryota > Metazoa > Mollusca > Bivalvia > Myida > Dreissenidae > Dreissena > Dreissena polymorpha. Next base: position 45,090,247 of record NC_068355.1, on the reverse strand, counting down.
GCCTAGTTTTCTCAGAACACAACTCATTCTGCCCCCATGTTCAGGTCTGGGCATGCTGAGTATGGGCCACGTGCTGAACCCTCAGTCTGACCTGCGCTGGTCCAAGCAGACTGATGTTGGCATCACACACTTCCGATCGGGATATCACTTGACGATGATCAACTTATTCCTAACTTGTACAGGTAATTGTGTACAGTTTTAAAACAGGCCTGTGTGTGAACCTTTATTAGAATTTTCAATGTGTGCGGACTAAACATAATGTATAGTTGTGTATGTTCGTTTAAATGAATCATAATTGTATGCACATTTTTATCCCCCCCTTCGAAGAAGAGGGGGTATATTGCACATGTCGGTCGGTCGGTCCGTCCGTCCGTCCACCAGATGGTTTCCGGATGATAACTCAAGAACGCTTGGGGCTAGGATCATGAAACTTCATAGGTACATTGATCATGACTCGCAGATGACCCCTATTAATTTTTAGGTCACTAGGTCAAAGGTCAAGGTCACGGTGACCCGAAATAGTAAAATGGTTTCCGGATGATAACTCAAGAACGCATATGCTTAGGATAATGAAACTTCATAGGTACATTGATCATGACTCACAGAAGACCCCTATTGATTTTCAGGTCACTAGGTCAAAGGTCTAGGTCACAGTGACCCAAAATAGTAAAATGGCTGATGATAACTCAAGAACACTAGGCCTAGGATCATGAAACTTGATAGGTAGATTGATTATGACTTCGCAGATGACCCCTATTGATTTTCAGGTCACTAGGTCAAAGGTCAAGGTCACAGTGACCCGAAATAGTAACATGGTTTCCGGATGATAGCTCAAGAACGCTTATCATGAAACTTGATAGGTAGATTGACCATGACTCGCAGATGACCCCTATTGATTTTCAGGTCACTAGGTCAAAGGTCAAGGTCACGGTGACCCGAAATAGTAAAATGGTTTCCGGATGATAACTCAAGAACGCTTTTGCCTAGGATCATGAAACTTGATAGGTAGAGTGATCATGACTCGCAGATGACCCATTTTGATTTTCAGGTCACTAGGACAAAGGTCAAGGTCATGGTTACCATAAATAGTAAAATGGTTTCCGGATGATAACTCAAGAACGCTTATGCCTAGGATCATGAAACTTCATAGGTACATTGATCATCATGACTGGCAGATGACCCCTATTGATTTTCAGGTCACTGAGTCAAAGGTCAAGGTCACAGTGACAAAAAACATAATGGCTGTCACTACAACTGAGAGCCCATATGGGGGGCATGCATGTTTTACAAACAGCCCTTGTATAAATTACATATTTGTAATTAGAACATTAGTAATATAATATTTCTCTGAACTCAGACATGTTATTTTAGTATTTCTGTGTTATGATTATTTTATAAGAGCATATAGTGTTACCCCTGTCCGTGTGTGTGTGTTTGTCTTTGTGGGAAATTTTTTGTTTGGCTGATAATTTTGTTGTTTTGTATGGGATTTAAAAATAAATAGGCATAAATGATCATCATATCAAGATGACATGTCTTGTTCAACAACTGTGTTGCTCGTTTCAATGTCAATGTCAGATAGGACAGCTTTTCAATAGTCTTTATATGTTTATAGTCCAAGTACATGTGCGTGTCTGGCTCATAACTTTGTTGTGCATTTAGAGATTTTGAAATAAATTGTCACACATTATAAATATATTTAAAGGTGATGTGTTGCGTTCATTACCATGTTGCTTACTTCAAGGTCAAGGTCACAGTGGACTTTTAAATTGTATGTGATGTGTCAAGTAAAATTCTTTTCAAAGTTGAAGTTAGCAAAGGAAAGTAGGTTCATAGTCCTTATGTGGTACAAGTGATAACAGACGTTTGTGCAACAGTTATTTTGATTTCTTCATAGTGAATGGTGAAATGTTTCATCATTTCAAGATGTCATTTTGTATGCACCAACTATGTTTCTTGGTTAAAAGTCTATGTCACATAAGTTAGATAGGCTCTATAGGCAGAAACAATTACAAAGAACTGGTACATATATGGTGTATCAAATGTTCACCTATTTGTCACACAACACATTATTCTGGTTTCAGTAAATAAAATGGGGACATCTGTGATCTTTGAACTTGTGTATTGATCATCAAACATTTTCATGATATTGTATTATGGTACAAGGTCGAACATTTTGGGTCAATTTAAAAAAGTCATTTGTTGGCATATATTCCCTTTTTAACCAGGTTTTCCGAAGGAAAAAACTGGTTATTAGATTGGCGAATGTCGGCAGGCTGGCGGGCGGAACAAGCTTGTCCGGGCCATAACATGTCGTTCATTGTGAGATTTTAAAATCATTTGGCAAGTTTGTTCACCATCATTAGACAGTGTGTCTCGCGAAAGAATTACATCGATATCTCTATGGTCAAGGTCACACTTTGAGTTCAAAGGTCAAAAATTGCCATAAATGAGCTTGTCCAGGCCATAACTATGTCATTCATTGTGAGATTTTAAAATCATTTGGCACATTTGTTCACCATCATGGCACGGTGTGTCACACAAAAGAATCACGTCAATATCTCCAAGGTCAAATCACCACAACTAAAAATAGATTTATTTTGAAACAAACTTACAAAGGGGGTTGATTTTGTTTGTTCAGTTCAAAAGTTCAGTTTGAGTTGTTTCCCTTTATCAGACTATTTTTGCACTATGAAAACCTAGTTTTGTGACAATTTTGTCCCTTGTATTATTTTATTTTCTTATTAGCGAGGCTGTTTTTGGAGAAAACCCAAGGTATTGTTGTAGCCAGCTCGTCGTGTTGTGTCATCCGCCGGCGTCGCGCTAAAACCCTAACATTGGCTCTAAAATCAAAGTGCTTCCACCTACAACTTTGAAACTTCATATGAAGGTGCACCTTGATAAGTTCTACATGCCACACCCATTTTTCACTAGGTCAAAGGTCAAGGTCACTGACCTTTTATTTTGTAAAAATACATTACAAAATTCTGACAAGCTTTCGCAGCTGAGCGTGGCACCCGTTATGCAGTGCTCTTGTTTTATTTTATATGCAACCATATTTGTTTGTGGAATTTTAAGTATATGAAGCATAATCAGGGTTGTAATTTCTTCCTCCATCCAGGCAATATCAGCCTTATGAATGCCAAGATTGCTTTTCAAAAAAAAGTTCTCTGATTGTTTCAATGTATTTTAAAGTGAAGAGTTTTGATGAACCCGGTATGGATGGTAAAGGATTTTCATTCCAAAATAACACCTCTGAATATACTAAATTGTGTATTCATTCATATAAATTCATTTGTATATTGTTGTTTATATGCCACTCAAAACCAATTTGTGCGCATATTTATACAAACATATATTGATCTTTAGTTTGATTATATTATGTCTAGGTACATAATGCCATGGGAGAGCAAGTTCATTGACTCCCAGAGAGTCTGGGCTGAGTAGGCCCTCAAGAGGCAGGAGGAAAATGCACAGAACAGGTATACAACTAGTCACATCGTTTGTACGGATAACACATCAGCAGTTTAAAGCTGGAGCTGTTGTTTATGTACTTATGTTTGGAAAGAAAGGCATACAACTCTTTCTTTGAACCTAAGTATGCAAATTACTATAAATAACTTGCTCTGTCTTCTAAAAGAATATTTGGTTTAGTTTAAACCTTTTTATTTTAGCTCAATTGCATCGAAAGCCTGATGCTTATATAAATGCTGTCGAGTCCATTTCTTTGGCCTAAAACCAGTTCTTGGTGTCTTTGGGAGAGATCTAAAGAACGCTTTCATGGTGGAGATTGAACCCATGACCTTACGGTCGCTAGGCGGACACCATATCCATTACACAATGGCGACCTCAATATTTGGTTTAAGGTAGTCTTTTATTAAAGGAATATTTGGTTTAAGGCCAGGAATTGTAATTATATGCATTGCCTCAATTGTTTTGCAGGATATGCATGTTAAAAAAGTTATTTGCTTGCTAAATAGTATTTTAAAGATAAATTATAACTGCAGGCATGATTTCTATGTGTGGTCAGTAAGTGTATGTATGTACATGAGGATAGTGCATGAGTGTTGTACATGTCTATATTAGCTTCACTCTGGGAACACAGCTTAATGCATATGGTAAGTGTTGTCTCAGATAAGCCTGTGAAGTCTTCTGAATTGGATTTAAGCTAAGAATTATTTCCTGTAATCTAATAATACAAAAAAAAAAACGGAAAGTGTCGTCTGTGATTTAATAGCCTGTGCAATCTTAAACTGGATTTACACAAAAAATAGATTTTTTCTGAACTAAAAGAACAATAAAAGCAGGAAGTAATTAATAGTTGCGAACCCTGGAGGCTAATCTCGGATGACACTCTGTGCTAATGCATTTGCAGGCGTCTGACCCTAGAGGACCTGGACGACAGTTGGGACCAAGGCATCCCTTGTATCAACACCCTTTTCCAGAAGGACAGACACACACTCATGTATGACAAGGGTTGGAGAGTGCACACAGAGTTCAAGGCTTACCAGGTTGGGGATCTACCTATTCTATGTAATGTTATGCTAAGGATGCTGGTATCGTCTTGAGCTATAAAGATTTGTTTTCAACATTTTGCACCATTTTGTGGTTTGAAAAAGGTATTAATTATAATATTTGATTGGGTCAGACATGTTCAATGTATCTATTTGACAAGAAATGTATTTATCTGACAAACCAAACATTAACACAAAATCATCAGGATGTAATGTGCTTCTAAAAATAAAATAAGAATTTATGAAAAGAACAGACATTATTTCATTGAAACATGCTGCAAATATTACTGCTTCAGGGTATATGTTTCTAAAGTGATCATGTTATTTGCAGGTTCTGAAGCAGAATCCCTTCTGGTGGACCCACCAGCGCCACGATGGTAAGCTGTGGAACTTGAACAACTACCGCACAGACATGATCCAGGCCCTCGGAAGGGTGGAGGGAATACTGGAACACACGCTCTTCAAGGGCACATACTTCCCTACCTAGGAGGGAATCTTCTGGTTAGTGGCTTGTAACAATGGTATAAAGATTAATGATAAGATGGCAGGTTTTCTTGCTGCATTTTCTTTTGCTTTAGGCCGTTTTCTGTTCTGCTTCTATTTTTATGCCTCCGGATCAAAAGATCGGGGGTATATTGTTTTTGGCCTGTCTGTCTGTCATTCATTCACTCATTCATTGCTTGTGTCCCAAAACTTTAAACTTGGTTAAAGTTTGATAACTTGCAATATTAAAGATAGCAACTTCATATTTGGCATGCTTGTGTATCTTACGGAGCTGCTCATATTGAGTGGTGAAAAGTCAAAGTCAAGGTCATTCTTCATGGTCAAAGTTCAAATATTATTGTATTTTTCTTTCCTAAAACTTTTACCTTCATTAAAGTTTGGTCATAACCTTTTGAATATTGAAGATAGCAACTTGATATTTGGCATGCATGTGTATCTCATGGAGTTGCACTTTTTGAGTGGTGAAAGGTCAAGGTCATGCTTCAAGGTCAAAGGTCAAATTTATGGCTTCAAAGCGGCACAATAGGGGGCATTGTGTTTCTGACAAACACATCTCTTTTTTTACAAATTAATGTAAGTTAGCAATATTACAGCAATTATAGCTCATAAGTGTATTAAGCCCCCAGTTATGAAGTAAATAGGGTATACTGGAATTGTGTCTGTTTGTCTTTCTGTCCAAAGACGCAAATGTGATGCATTCTGTTTGTAACATTTTGTTACTTACATTATTAGCTTGACTATTATATATGAAATATATATAGTAGAGTTATCCTACTCACCCCGGCGTCGGGGTTAGCGTTAGCGTCTGCGTGCAAATGTTAAAGTTTTCGTACTACCCCAATAATTTTCTTTCTCCCTTGACATAATGCTTTCATATTTTGCATACTTGTTTACCAACATGACCTTAACCCATAAACAAGAGCAGACAACTCTATCAAGCATTTTGTTATAATTATGGCCCCTTTTCCACTTAGAATATGCAGCAAATGTTAAAGTTTTCGTACTACCCCATTTATTTTCATTGTCCCTTGACATATTGCTTTTATATTTTGCATACTTGTTTACCAACATCACCCCAACCTATAAACAAGAGCAGACAACTCTATCAAGCATTTTGTCTTAATTATTGCCTCTTTTATACTTAGAATATGCATATTATTGATAAATCTATGTTAAAGTTTGCGTACTTCCCCAAATATTTCCTATATCCTTTGACATATTGCTTTTATATGTTGCATACTTGTTTACCAACATGACCCCAACCTATAAACGAGAGCAGACTACTGTATCAAGCATTTTGACATAATTATGGCCCCTTTTACACTTAGATAATTGAACCTTTTGCTTAAATTGCCATAACTTCTTTATTTATGATCACATTTTATTATTGCTTTGACAAAACAACACTTACCTGAATACCACAATTGATTCCACCCAAAACAATACCCCTTGCCCCTACCAGAATCTTCCCACCCCCCACCCCCAACCTCAAACCCCCTCCCCCCCTCAATTTTTTTTTTAAACATCGTCTCATAAATTACCACACCCAACATTATACCCCCCTCTCACCCCCACCCCCCTACCCTCACCCCCCACTACCCCCCACATTTTTTTTTTTAAACATCGTCTAATAAATTACCCACCCCACATTATACCCTCCTCTCACCCCCCAACCCCCCCTACCCCCCCCACCCCCATTTTTTTTTTTTAAACATCGTCTCATAAATTACCACACCCAACATTATACCCCCCTCTCACCCCCACCCCCTCCTACCCTCCCCCCCCCCACTACCCCCCACAATTTTTTTTTAAACATCGTCTAATAAATTACCACACCCCACAGTATACCCCCCTCTCACCACCCTCCCCCCACCCCACTACCCCCCCAAAATTTTTTTTTTTTTTTTAAACATCATCTTATAAATTAGCCCCCCCCCCCTCTCACCCCCCTACCCCCCCCCCCCCCCCAAAAAAAAAAAATTAAAAATAAATGTTTTTTTTCCTTGTTTTATTTTTGAAATATCGTCTTATAAATTATTTAATATGAACAATTTCCCCATGATGGCTTACGTTATACTGTCAAGCACTCTAATAGTCGAGCGCGCTGTCCTCTGACAGCTCTTGTTAAGCTTGCAGGCTTTGTTGATCATTGTATTAAGCTTTGTATGTTCAATTTATATCACCATATATTGAAAATAACAAAGATGCCCCTTTTAAACACAGACTTTCATTTAATCATGATTGTTTAAATACACTTTAAGCAGATAATCATTTCCTCTGTTAAGCATTTCAGCGTGTGAATTGGAATCACTATGTTTGTCTGTCCATATATCTGTCTGCCTTACTGTCTGTCCGTCTTTCTATGGAGACAAACATTTCAAAAGGCATTCTCCTTCACTTTACAAGAATCACTTTTGCAGGAATTCTTTATTATCATTCAATGCTGTTCATGTGTATTATCCTTCATTTAAAAAATGACAAAAGGTTTTCAACTTTCACAGTCTATAATATTGTGACACAGTTTAGGTTGTGTTTACCACAGTTTAATATCTGCAATAATGCAATTGTTATTCCCCGCCATAGGCAGAGGGATATTGTTTTGGCGTTGTCCGTCCGTCTGTCTGGAGCCATATCTTGGAAGTGTTTTGGCGGATTTTATTGAAACTTGGTATTAGTATATATATGGATAAGAGGATGATGCACGCCAAATGGCATTGTACACCATCTGTTAATAACGGAGTTATGGCCCTTTGTATCTTGAAAAAATGCTTTTTTGAGTGTCAAATATAACACTTTTGTGTCCAGAAGCATAATGGCGGGGGATATCAATTCAACAAATTTGCTTGTTTAATTTTCTTTGCAAGGATTGCTAGTGTAATAAAATGACATGTATACTGAATATAGAGCAAATTTAAATTTGTTGTCAAGATGGTTTTGCACATGATATTACAATGGCCTATATTGTTGTATGTTACAGGGAAAAAACAAGCGGTTTTGAGGAATCCATGAATGCACAGAGATCTGGTCTCAACCAGATTCCTAACAGAAGATTCACTCTCTAGTGGTCACCCACAATAAACATGGCTAATGTAAGGATAATTTATGTTTTATCTTATATTTAAGAAATCATTTCCAGCAAAGTGTTGGTAATTGTGGCAAGAACAAAAAGATTTGAGTTCCTATAGTTTGATAAATGCAAATGATAAAAACAAACTGTTGCTTATTACCAAAATAATCAACTCTTGCCTAGAAAGTATTTCAATTCTAAAATGAATTTGTTCAATTGTGTCTGTTTACTATTTGAACTATTCTAATTTATAATGTGCCCTTTTTTTACGAAACAATATGCAAAGTGGTTGACTTACCAAAACAATTCATAATAATGTTGACTTAATTCATAAACATTAAGTGAATATTCCAAGTGACATCAGAGTTATTGTTTAACCCTTTGCCACTTAGAAGCAAAGTGAAAATGGCTTTGTACAAACAGCATAAAACCAGAACACCCTGCTTTTTATGCCCCCGGTAGGGTGGCATATAGCAGTTGAACTGTCCGTCTGTCAGTCTGTGCGTATGTCAGAAAACTTTAACATTGAAGATTGCATACATGCCATACGTCCCGATCTCGGCGGGACAGTCCCGCTTTTGGGCCCTTTGTCCCGCCGTCCCGATATGAGACACTTTGTCCCGACATTCGTAAAAAAACGATGTAAGGTCTATAGGTTCCCAATAAAATTCGCTATTCAAGCTCTGTTTCGCTAACACTTACCCCCGCTAATTCCTTTATTGCCCCCAATTAACAATCTGATTCTACTTATCGTGTGTACCAGTGTTGTTTATGACACCTTATCAGCGATTTATCGGCTAATTATTGATTTCATCAGGCATTCACACCATGGTGGTCTTCAAGATAGTGTTCGCTTATTGCTATCGATAGTTGTATTATAATGAAATAAATGTTGAAAATGTGTTTATTTTTGTATTTGTTTGAAACGGTTTACAAAACAATTGTTTTGTAAAATGAACTCTACGCCAGTAATGAGTCTTTTACATTCAATGTTTAGTTCCAAAATAGCGGGATAATCCGAATGTGCAATATACCAAAATCGCAACAAACAGTCCAATAAGTGATACCCATCCTGTCTAGTGTAATTGGGTGTAATTGTAATAAAAACAACGAGGTGCTATGCATGACAGTTTGACCCTACTCCAATTAAGCTAAAAAACACGAGGTGCTACGCATGACAGTTTGACCCTACTCCAATTAAGCCACGACAATTGACAAGTAACAAACTGCGCATGGATACATGCTTAAAAAATCATCCCAACAAACAGTAAAAGTGGTACCCATCTTGTTTTGTGTTATTGTAATAAAAACAACGTGTTGTGATTCATGACAGTTTGACACTACCCCAATACAGCGCCTGACAATTCACAATTCAGTTTAATCTGTGTATATAAGAAGAAAACAAAATATGATTATTAACATTAGAGAAAAATAATTCGAGTAAAGCATCCATAGACTTCTTTTGTCCTTTTGTTTTTGTTGGTGTAAAAACGGTTGAGGCGTTGTTGAGAGTTAAAATGAACACAAAGACGGTTTGCTTCCACCAAAAACCTACCTCGGAAATGTGTACGGTCGCGCATTCCGTGTGTAACTGATGTAACTGTTCGGTAGATAGTTTAATGTAACCCGTACTTTCAGTGTACTGGATAGCCTCCCCTGCGTTAATGTTTGCTATTGAAAGTAATATAATGAGTATTGTTGTCGTAATGTTCTAGATTTTGTACTCTAAAAAGATGAATATTATCCTCGTTATTTGCTATTGTATTATTTTATAAAACTGTTATTGTTATGTTTTAGATTCCATGCTTCATATCAGATGTTTTATGTCTTGAATAAAAGTATCAAGAGTATTTGTTAGTACTATACTGACTACAGTAAAGGTGGAATGATAAATCGTTTTAGGTGTCCCGCTTTTTGGTCAAATGTCCCGACAATTTTTTATGGAATGTCCTGCTTTGGACCTAAAAAATTATGGCATGTATGGAAGATTGCAACTTGATATTTGGCATGCATGTGTATCTCATGCAGCTGCACATTTTGAGTGGTGAAAGGTCAAGGTCATTCTTTAAGGTCAAAAGTAAAAAAAAACAATCCAAGGGAAGTTATAAGCTTTAAAAGGGAGATAATTTCTAAACCTGCCAAATGATATATTAAAATTTGATTTAAAAGCGACGCAATAGGGGGCATTGTGTTTCTGACAAACACATTTCTTGTTTTGGCATATGATAATTTATAAATATTTTATTACATTGTTATCAATTTATTCCTTATTGTAGACATTTTATTTGCATGGTTTAATAATTATGGGAATAATATATTCTGACAATTTTTAATAACATAAAAATTAATATGCACAGGAAACATTCCAGATTCGACCACGTGCTCGTAAGTGCCCTTTTGACAAAAAAGCCCCCCCTGCCCTTTTCAGATCCTAGGTGGAACACTCGTAGGATCAGGGCCCGTATTCACCAAACAATTCTTAGACTTATATCTAAGAATACAGAATATTCTTTAAATTAGAATATTCAAGAATTGCTTTAAATTTGAGTCAAACTTGGCATTAACCACTTCTATCTACATCATTAATCTTGTAGAACATTTGTTAGTGACATAATCACCAGTGGAAGTCTGTATATATTCAAACGCTGGATGTGTTTTTCTTGGTTCTAAGTCTATTTTGTGTTCTTAAGTCTAGGAATGGGTTGGTGAATATGGTCCCCGTGCATTTAATTTGGCTACTATTTCTTAGGGTTTATGCAGTTCTGTTATTAAAAAGTGTTCAGCCATTTTAGTTTAATTTTCACTGTTTGAAACAATAAAATTATCACATTTAATTCACTGATATTTCTCTATAAATTACTGAAAAGCATAAAAAAAGCACATATTTTGAACATTTGTACCCATATTTGTTCATTCACCACAAATATAGAAGGCATTTTCATTTTTCAAGCACATCTCGAGGCCCAGCAAAATTTTAATGGGCAAGAGCTTGTGTGGGCTACTTATTTGTATTCCTGCTGTAGCAAATACTTTTTCAACATTATTCTTGTCATTAGTACATTTGATCCTAAACTTGATTTTCCTCTAAAAAAAGAGACTTCCTTTAACTAATAAATGCAATAAAAGCAGAAAGTGTCTTTCTTAATTAGCCTGTGCAGACTGAACAGGCTAATGTGGGACGACACTTAAAGCTCATGCATAAGGCTCATTTGTGTTATGTGCTGCCAGGTGTTTGACCAGGAGTTGGACGCCCTTGAGATAGAGACCGTGCAGAAGGAGACCATCCACCCCCGCAAGTCCTATAAGATAAACAGCTCTTGCGCTGACATTCTGTTCTTTGCTGCATACAAGTGGAGCATCTCTGAGCCTTCACTGCTTGCTGACTCAAAGTCGATGCATTTCCATGTGGAAAACTGATTAGTGGAGTTGTTTGGTAAATCATTGAACAATTATAGTTGTAAATTGTTATGAATACAATTTTTGCAGTTAATAGTTTAGGATGTTTGTTACAGTATGTAAAAAATATTGGAGTGAATACACATGTCCCAATTTTACAGTAACAAGTCTTGCATTAATATATACCATTTTTAACGCGGCTGTTTTCGGAGAAAACCCGTGGTATTGTCATAGCCAGCTGGTCATGTTGTTCCATGTCGTGCTAAAACCTTTACATTTTGCCAAGGTTTTGAACATTGTCTCTTAAATCAAAATGCTTCAACCTAGAACTTTGAAACTTGGGATGTAGCTGCGCCTTGATTAGTTCTACATGCCACACCCATTTTGGGGTCACTAGGTCAAAGGTCAAGGTCACTGTGACCTTTAAAAAAAATAATCCGACAAGCTTTCATGTATTCACAACTGCACCTGCAGCCGAGCGTGGCACCCGTTATGCAGTGCTCTTGTTTGTATTTGACTTAATGCACCACTGTTTTATTAGGGATGTAATGGATAACGCTACTACCCAGAAGTACTGGCTAGGCATTCAGCTGCGTTGGGGTGATTATGATTCCCACAACATTGAGAGGTACACGAGAGCCAAGTTCCTTGACTACATGCAGACAACATGAGTATTTACCCCTCACCTACCGGCGTGCTCATAGGCATTGATCTGGCTTACAACTTGCACAGGTGAACCTTTGCTTGCCCTTGTATCAAATTCTGTATGTTTACTTTCATAAGTGTAAATGTTTGCATATGCTTATTATGCTGGATATTACTTCCAATTTCATTTCACTTAGAGATGCTTTCTATGCAATACAAAGAAATTGCTAATAACTTTATTATAAGCCTGGATTAATTGGTATACTTATTATGATTAATAAAGTTTGCACTTAACCTTTTGCTCCTAGAAGCAAAGTGAAAATTGATACATCCATAACTTACTTGCAGGCTGTTCAGGTTTTATGCTGTTTGTTGCTGATAATGTTCTTAGGGTTGCAAATGAAGCCTTCATAACTAGAATATAGTAAAAAAAGTGTGTAATTTAAGGCCTTAAAAAAGGGTCAAAATGAGAATTCTAAGTGGTGAAAGTTGAGAATGTGTAAGAAGTAAATGAGTCCCACTCTGTGAAAAGAGGGTTTAAGGAATTGCAGTCCACACAGGCTAATCTGGGCAACACTTCACGAAAAAAAATTATTGTGCGACTTAAATGATTGAACATGTGCGCCCTGTATTTCAGTGCGTATGGCAACTGGTTCCCGGGTTCCAAGCCTCTCATCCAACAGGCCATGGCCAAGATCAATGAAGGCCAACCCGGCCCTGTACATGCTCAGGCAGAGGATCCGCAAGGGGCTGCAACTCTACTCCTCCGAGCTACCTGAGCTCACAATGAGCACTGCTAAACCTGCTATCAAGATAATGAAATGCGGTGATAGTGTTTCAGACATTTGAGGGTAACCTGACGACAAAGCCCATCAATGGAGCCATCTTCATCTTCAGCCCACAGACGGGTCAGCTGTTTTGGAAGATCATCTATACCTCTGTATGGGCAGAACAGAAACGTCGTGGACAGATACACTTGAGCTGGTTGATGTCTGCATGTTTTGTGAAGAAATCTGTGATTGAAAGTTTATAAAGTGTGAATTATTGAAACTGGTGTGTTTTTAGCTCACCAGAGCACAACATTGCTCATGGTGAGCTTTTGTGATCGCCTTTTGTCCGTCCTGCGATGTCCGTTGTGCGTTGTGCAGCATCAACATTTGCCTTGTTAACTCTCTAAAGGCCACATTTATTGTCGAATCTTCAGGAAATTTGAATTTGGTCCAAAGATTGGTCTCAATGATATCTTGGATGAGTTCGAAAATGGTAACGTTTGTTTGAAAAACATGGCTGCCAAGGGGCGGGGCATTTTTCCTTATATGGCTATATATGGCTATAGTAAAATCTTGTTACCACTCTAGAGGCCACATTTATTGTCTGATCTTCATGAAACTTGGTCAGAATATTCATCTCAATAATATCTTAATAGAGTTCGAAAATGATGCAGGTTGGTTGAAAAACATGGCCGCCAGGCGGCGGGGCGTTTTTCCTTATATGGCTATTGTAAAACCTTGTTAACACTCTAGAGGCAACATTTATTTTCTGATCTTCATGAAACTTGGTCAGAAGATTTGTCCTAATAATATCTTGTTATCTCAGGTGAGCGACTTTGGACCTTTCATGCCCTCTTGTTTCTTATTAGCTCCACTTGCCAGAGACCAGCGGGGCTTATGTCATGGTCTTGTATCCGTTGTGCGTGCGTCCGTGCGTTAACTTTTTCTTTAAGCATCTTCTTCTCCTTAACTACAAGTCCAATTCTGATAAAACTTCTCACAAATGTTCCTGGGGTGAACCTCTTTCAAATTTTACCCCGCACTGGGGGTCAATATATTGAACATATGCTTATATAAAGCCTATTTTGTGCAAACTCAAATCTTCTTGTCCATAACCATTGGGCCTAGTGCTACCACATTTGGTATGTAGTGACATTTAATATTTCTCTACTTTATTTGTTCAAATTATGCTCCTGGGGTCAAATTTGACCCTGCCCCACGTGTCACGAAAATGAACATATGCTTATATAAAGCCTATTTTGTGCAAACTTTACAAATCTTGTTGTCCATAACTGTTGGGCCTAGGACTGCCAAATTCGGTGTGTAGTGACATCTAATAGTTCTCTACTTAGTTTGTTCAAATTATTCCCCTGGGGACAAATTTGACCCTGCCCCAGGAGTCACAAAAATGAACATACGCTTAAATAAGGCATATTTTGTGCAAACTTTAAAAACCTCTTGTCCATAACCGTATGGCATAGGGCTACCAAATTTGGTATGTAGTGACATCTAATAGTCCTCTACCAAGTTTGTTCAAATTAAGCCCCTTGGATCAAATTTGACTGTTCCCCAAGGGTCACAAAATTGAAGATATGCTTATATTGGGCCTATTTTGTGCAAACTTTAAAAATCCTTTTGTCCATAACCATTGGGCTTATTTCTACCAAATTTGGTATGTATTAAAATCTTAAAGGTCTCTACCAATTTTTTTTCTAAGTATGCCCCTGGGGTCAAATTTGACCCTGACCCGGGGGTCACAAAAATTAATATACGCTTAAATAAGGCCTATTTTGTGCAAACTTTAAAAATCTTTATGTTCATAATTATAGAGCCTAGGGCTTCTAAATTTGGTATGTAGTGACATCTTATAGTCCTCTATCAAATTTGTTCAAATTATTCCCCTGGGCTCAAATTTGACCCTGCCCCGGGGTCACAAACTGAACATGCTTATATAAAGCCTCTTTTGTGCAAACTTTAAAAAATCTCCCTGTCCATAACCATTGGGCCTAGGGCTACCAAATTTGGTATGTAGTAACATCTTATAGTTCTTTACCAATTTGTTCAAGATAAACTTAACAACATTGAAATAAGTGATTTTAATATTCAGTAGCAAAAATGTAAAGAGAATCCAACTTAAAAAAGATGTAACTATTAAAAGTATATTCTACCGATGCCCTGAACAACCTCCTACTTGCCCTAGGAGTATGTGAAGATTTCGGTTTCGTCGAGTGAGAAAGATGTGAACGTACCGATTCTACCTTGGCTGAATCGTCCTCCATTGAAAATTCGTGAAACGGCGATTTTTCCTTGTCCAATAAAGCATTCGCCATATTAAAACACTTATTATTCCAAATAATAGCACATAAATATCCAACCTTGCACAAAAAATGCCCGTTTAAAAACAGAAAAACAACGATACACAATGAACGTGTTCCCATGCGGTGTTGATGCATTAACACTGGAAATAAAACTGGGGTTTACAGGTGGATAGGAATCGCTCATGCGTTTAACCACGTGATGATTGTAATCACGTGAGTGCTATTTTTAGCACAGCGGATTGTTGATGCTTAACAGAGATATAATCCTTATGTATATTTCATCAGGCAAGTATAAATCCATTCATAAAATTAATATTTTCTTCAAAATTGTAAAAGTGTTCATACTTTTCAGCTCTTCTGAAGGTGATTGCAACAATGATCAGACAGTCGACCACAAATGTGATGGAGGTCAAACGCACCTTCCTCTCCAACCTCACTATTCTATGCACAAATAACAAGGAAAACATGAGGTGAGTACAGGAACCTTTCTGATCCAAAATATTTAGTCTTAGAGACATAATGCAGAATGTTGCTGAAGATCTTGGTCTGTTGAAGACAGTCCTGTAGGGCCCAATATCATGAATCTTCTCAATTTTTTAGCTCAGTTAAGATGAGATTTGAGTATCCACTCAGCTTAGCATTGAGAACGTCGTTTAACGCACGAACAATCTCAGAGCTCAGGTTAAAAAATACCTACATATTCCTCTTGAAGCTCAGTTTTGATTCGGGCTAATTGAGCAAAGTCGGGTAATTTCGACACCTTAAGAGTAAAATTTGATTTAGTCCTGATGTGTCGAAATTACCCTACAAGTGCCCAAACTTAACGAAAAACACCGTTTTGACTTGTTGATATTTGCTAACGAACGTTATTATCGTTGCCGGCATAACTCAAAACTTCGAGCGATTTAACTAAATGCAGCGGAGTGTAATTTCGACAGTAAGCGGCTAATTTCGACAATTAGCGGCTAATTTCGACACTTGTCTTTGTATTAATTTTCAACAACTGTTTTAATCAGTTATTTACATTGTATCTCTCAATTAATAGAATTTCACGATCTCTGTAATGTCTAGTGTTAATATATAATATATAATATCTACCGCGGTGTTCATCGTGTTCGCTACATATAATTGAACATAAACGTATTGAATTGATCCCTTTCATTTAAAAGTGATAATGAATAAATAAATTCTATTTTTATGTCCATGCTGGTCGAAAGGATGTGATAAGTATTTAAAATATATTGGCGACAATAAAACGCCTCCGATACATATGTGTCAACTGTATCTATCGAATACCTGCAACTTCTCCCATCTTTATCCATTTATACTCGATAATCCCATATACGCCCGATTTCCGTTTTAAAAGCAAATTATGTGAGGGTAATATAGACGATAAGAGTGCTCAAGAATGTCATAAACATAAACGTTCGCAATTTTCGAAAGTACCAAATGAATTTCGGCATATGATTCTATTTAAAGGTTTGATGAAATACGTGTAAGCCCCCAAACAATACAGTTGTATTACAACATGCGAAAATCACCTTACACGGTTTGCACGCGCCGGGTACAGCTATTTTCGGTAAGCAACTTCTAGATAAAATAAATGAATTTCTTTGTCCTGATAAAAAGCGCGCGAAAAATGGCGTGGGTGTATTTATTTGTAAATAAAAATTTCGTAGCGAGTACAACATTGAGATCATTTGATTTCCCATAAAAGTTTCGTTGTGAATTTCAACTAAAGTTAAAATATCTCGCGAAATATTTGGTATTGTCATTAAGAGTTAATAGTATTGATCATCTAAACGCTTTATTCACGTTTCCGACGTTAGGTACTGTACAAATTTAAGTGCATACGTGTGCACATACATATAATATCTACATGTAGTACACATGTATATGATTTTCTTTTCTACGTGTACATTTAAAACGCGTGAATGACCCTCGCAGACAGGTGTTTACGGTGGTTGCGCAGCATCCGCGGTGATCACAGTTGATCCAATTAACGATATAATTAAGTAAAAAAAAATACATTTTCATTAATTAATTACCTTCACAATCTTTAAAAAGCTCTAATTTTATATAATCTGCTTGACAAGATATAGAGAGAGCTAAATATAATATTCAATAAGCTGCGTCAACCATTTAAAGAGTACATGTAATTCTATTTAACAAATCTATCTTTCCATATGCGCTGGGAATGCTTGAAAACATTTGGAGTGTCGAAATTACCCACCATCGTATAAAATCGGAGGATAATTTCGACACCCCACAAATCATAGTTTAACAAACGCTTGGCACTATTCAAACACAAATACAAGGTCAAGTGAAACAAATTTTATACTAGAACTTGTACAAATGCCAGAAATACAGCGAAATCCTGAAGGGACGTAATTGACAATTATGTAATCTCCCTTAGCGAAGCTCATAACGCTATACAAATTCTCTAAGTAATACAATGTACGTATTTTAAATGACTCACTTACATGCAATCAGCGAGACGTTTGATAGAGAGATGTTATCTGGTGACGTCACAACACCAACTACGTCACATTTTACAACGAAATCATACGGGATGATGATGATTTATGACAGGTCTGATAAATATTGCGAAAAGTGTCGAAATTAGACGACTGTCGGAATTACCCGACATTGCGCTAATGAAAAAATACCTATGTGAACACCAAAGTGCCCATGATTATTAAACTCATCTCAAAAATTGAGAAAAATTGCTAAGTTTTTTTCAGAATATTGTCTTCTGACTCACTTGTCAAGTAATCAGCAGATACATGTCTGAAATCAACTGTATTTTCAATAAAAGAAAAGATCCACACTGCTAATTTATACACTCTCAGGGAAAACAGGGCTTAATGCATATGCGCAAACTGCACAGGCTTATCTTGGAGTACACTTTCTACTTATATGTTATAGTGTTTTTAAAGAAAGTTCCATTTAAACTCAAATCCAGTCGATGCGGAAAAAAGTCATCCCTGAATAGACTATGTGGACTGCACAGGCTAAACCGGCATGACACTTAACGCACATGCATTGTGCCTGATTTTCCAAGAGTTTGGCAACATTGTTTTCTGTTACAGAACTGTCCTGCAGATGTCAGTGTGGCAGGACTTGCTGTACTCAATGGTGTACTTGTACCCCCAGACCCAGCACCATCACAAGGTTACAGAGATGGTGATGACGCTCTTCCGTATGCTGCTCCACCATGCCATCAAGTTTGAGTACGGCGGCTGGAGGGTCTAGATTGACATACTCCTTATCCTGCACTCCAAGTTGTGCAACTGGCAATGGGAACAGCTCATTCAACCTCGCTATGAGAAAAAGGGGCTTGTTGCACATGTGTTGTCTCATATTAGCCTGTGCAGTCAACACAAGACAATCAGGGATTACACTTTCCGCTTACACTAGATGCTTGTTTAGGAGAGACTTCCTTTTAATGAAAAAATAACAAAATCAATAACAGTGGAAAGTGTTTTCACTGATTAGCCTGTGCAGAATGCATATGCTAATCTGGGATGCACTCTTTAACCATAGCGTGGCTCCATTGTTTTGAAATATCATGCTTTTGTGGAGTTAAAAACTTTGGTTATCTGTGGTTGTACTTAATCATGGAGCTAGACTTAGTTTACCAACATGTCTGCAGGAGTTAAGGAATATTTGCACTGAATTTGTGTGTGTTTTTTGTGCTCATATCATGTTCAAGGGGATTTGATGTGTTTTTCGTCCATCATCAGTTGTGACTTGTCCAATTTTTTAACATTTTTGAGGTCTGGTGGGATCAAAACTAGGGAATGAGATCAAATTGAACTTCACCAAATAGTGATTATTTTTATTGCTTTTAATACTGTCAAGGCATTGAGGATAATTTTTGGGCTAAAAGCAGACATTTTTGCATGAATATCAATTACACTTCATGTATTGTTTGAATGTAGGTTGCTTATGAGGATTTCAAGCTTCGCATGGCGAAGATGTACAAGCAGTATGACCGACAGAGGGTGGACAACATGCAGACATGGATGAGAGAAACCAGCGACCAAGAGTGTCCGACGCAGAGGTGAACAAACCTCTGCTGAAATCCATGGTCAAGGTCACAGAAATCAAGGAGGATGAAACAGGCTTGTCAGAGGTCAACGAAGGTGAAGGCCATTTGAAATCCTAGTCTTCTCAGAACTAAGCTCATATATAGGCTGCTTAAAAATGACATTAATTGATTTCAGTGTAAAATTTGATAATTATTTGATTTAGTGATCATATAAAAGAACTTGTTGCAAAAATAACTTAAATACCTGGTACCTTGATATTTTTCTCATTAATTACTTAATTCTTTATAATCACTATATTTCTTTTTCAAGGCACAGGAGGCAGCGTAAGAGATGTGAAGCCCAATGCAGGGGAGACAAGCCTGCGCAGGATGGTAAGGCTAACGATTATAGTGCAAGCAAGGAGAGGAAAGTACCTTCAAGAGCTAAGTCAACACGCAGCAGTCAGAGGATGTTTAGTTCAGGTCCTCGGGCCCTTCCAGGATTCCAGAGTTCAGGTGGTCGTATCTTCACTAGAAACTGCTATGGGATGTCCTTTTCTCCATTGAAACAGATGTCCAAGTTTTGTAGAGGTAATGGTGTATACAAGAATACATCCTAAATGGTTTTCCTTGTGTCCGTCTGTCAGTCTGTGCGTCCGTCCGAAAACTTTAACATTGGCCATAACTTTTGTGATATTGAAGATAGCAACTTGATATTTGGCATGCATATGTATCTCATAAAGCTGCACATTTTGAGTGGTGAAAGGTCAAGGTCATCCTTCAAGGTCAAAAGTAAAAAAAATACAATCCAAGGGAATTAATAAGCTTTAAAAGGGCGATCATTTCTAAACCTTCTGAATGATATATTGACATTTTATTTCAAAGCGGCGCAATAGGGGGCATTGTGTTTCTGACAAACACATATCTTGTTTTCTTTCTTAAATTTTATTCTTGTTTGTTTTTACTGAAGCTTTTTGGGTCAAATGTTCACATTAATCAATATAAAGCATTTAATG